>NW_027436755.1:300000-482575 GCF_047716275.1 Strix uralensis
ATTCCCTGCTAGCACCTTCTCTGTGCCTGTTCACTTTGCTTCGCAGAATCGCTTTTGTGCAGAAAACAGTAACACTTGTTCAGAACGAAAGAAAGCACAGAGCCCCAGATTTTATGTTGTCCTGGAGAGCTTGCAGAGCACTGGGGAAAGGCAGGCAGAGAATTCCCTGCTAGCACCTTCTCTGTGCCTGGGAAGCACAAGTGTTCACATTGCTTCGCAGAATCGCTTTTGTGCAGAAAACAGTAACACTTGTTCAGAACGAAAGAAAGCACAGAGCCCCAGATTTTATGTTGTCCTGGAGAGCTTGCAGAGCACTGGGGAAAGGCAGGCAGAGAATTCCCTGCTAGCACCTTCTCTGTGCCTGGGAAGCAGAAGTGTTCACATTGCTTCGCAGAATCGCTTTTGTGCAGAAAACAGTAACAGTTGTTCAGAACGAAAGAAAGCACAGAGCCCCAGATTTTATGTTGTCCTGGAGAGCTTGCAGAGCACTGGGGAAAGGCAGGCAGAGAATTCCCTGCTAGCACCTTCTCTGTGCCTGGGAAGCACAAGTGTTCACATTGCTTCGCAGAATCGCTTTTGTGCAGAAAACAGTAACACTTGTTCAGAACGAAAGAAAGCACAGAGCCCCAGATTTTATGTTGTCCTGGAGAGCTTGCAGAGCACTGGGGAAAGGCAGGCAGAGAATTCCCTGCTAGCACCTTCTCTGTGCCTGGGAAGCACAAGTGTTCACATTGCTTCGCAGAATCGCTTTTGTGCAGAAAACAGTAACACTTGTTCAGAACGAAAGAAAGCACAGAGCCCCAGATTTTATGTTGTCCTGGAGAGCTTGCAGAGCACTGGGGAAAGGCAGGCAGAGAATTCCCTGCTAGCACCTTCTCTGTGCCTGGGAAGCACAAGTGTTCACATTGCTTCGCAGAATCGCTTTTGTGCAGAAAACAGTAACACTTGTTCAGAACGAAAGAAAGCACAGAGCCCCAGATTTTATGTTGTCCTGGAGAGCTTGCAGAGCACTGGGGAAAGGCAGGCAGAGAATTCCCTGCTAGCACCTTCTCTGTGCCTGGGAAGCACAAGTGTTCACATTGCTTCGCAGAATCGCTTTTGTGCAGAAAACAGTAACACTTGTTCAGAACGAAAGAAAGCACAGAGCCCCAGATTTGCTGTTGTCCTGGAGAGCTTGCAGAGCACTGGGGAAAGGCAGGCAGAGAATTCCCTGCTAGCACCTTCTCTGTGTCTGGGAAGCAGAAGTGTTCACATTGCTTCGCAGAATCGCTTTTGTGCAGAAAACAGGAACTGTTGTTCAGAACGAAAGAAAGCACAGAACCCCAGATTTTATGTTGTCCTGGAGAGCTTGCAGAGCACTGGGGAAAGGCAGGCAGAGAATTCCCTGCTAGCACCTTCTCTGTGCCTGGGAAGCAGAAGTGTTCACATTGCTTCGCAGAATCGCTTTTGTGCAGAAAACAGTAACGCTTGTTCAGAACGAAAGAAAGCACAGAGCCCCAGATTTTATGTTGTCCTGGAGAGCTTGCAGAGCACTGGGGAAAGGCAGGCAGAGAATTCCCTGCTAGCACCTTCTCTGTGCCTGTTCACATTGCTTGGCAGAATCGCTTTTGTGCAGAAAACAGTAACACTTGTTCAGAACGAAAGAAAGCACAGAGCCCCAGATTTTATGTTGTCCTGGAGAGCTTGCAGAGCACTGGGGAAAGGCAGGCAGAGAATTCCCTGCTAGCACCTTCTCCGTGCCTGGGAAGCACTAGTGTTCACATTGCTTCGCAGAATCGCTTTTGTGCAGAAAACACTAACACTTGTTCAGAACGAAAGAAAGCACAGAACCCCAGATTTTATGTTGTCCTGGAGAGCTTGCAGAGCACTGAGGAAAGGCAGGCAGAGAATTCCCTGCTAGCACCTTCTCTGTGCCTGTTCACTTTGCTTCGCAGAATCGCTTTTGTGCAGAAAACAGTAACACTTGTTCAGAACGAAAGAAAGCACAGAGCCCCAGATTTTATGTTGTCCTGGAGAGCTTGCAGAGCACTGGGGAAAGGCAGGCAGAGAATTCCCTGCTAGCACCTTCTCTGTGCCTGGGAAGCACAAGTGTTCACATTGCTTCGCAGAATCGCTTTTGTGCAGAAAACAGTAACACTTGTTCAGAACGAAAGAAAGCACAGAGCCCCAGATTTTATGTTGTCCTGGAGAGCTTGCAGAGCACTGGGGAAAGGCAGGCAGAGAATTCCCTGCTAGCACCTTCTCTGTGCCTGGGAAGCACAAGTGTTCACATTGCTTCGCAGAATCGCTTTTGTGCAGAAAACAGTAACGCTTGTTCAGAACGAAAGAAAGCACAGAGCCCCAGATTTTATGTTGTCCTGGAGAGCTTGCAGAGCACTGGGGAAAGGCAGGCAGAGAATTCCCTGCTAGCACCTTCTCTGTGCCTGTTCACATTGATTGGCAGAATCGCTTTTGTGCAGAAAACAGTAACACTTGTTCAGAACGAAAGAAAGCACAGAGCCCCAGATTTTATGTTGTCCTGGAGAGCTTGCAGAGCACTGGGGAAAGGCAGGCAGAGAATTCCCTGCTAGCACCTTCTCCGTGCCTGGGAAGCAGAAGTGTTCACATTGCTTCGCAGAATCGCTTTTGTGCAGAAAACACTAACACTTGTTCAGAACGAAAGAAAGCACAGAACCCCAGATTTTATGTTGTCCTGGAGAGCTTGCAGAGCACTGAGGAAAGGCAGGCAGAGAATTCCCTGCTAGCACCTTCTCTGTGCCTGTTCACATTGCTTCGCAGAATCGCTTTTGTGCAGAAAACACTAACACTTGTTCAGAACGAAAGAAAGCACAGAACCCCAGATTTTATGTTGTCCTGGAGAGCTTGCAGAGCACTGGGGAAAGGCAGGCAGAGAATTCCCTGCTAGCACCTTCTCTGTGCCTGGGAAGCACAAGTGTTCACATTGCTTCGCAGAATCGCTTTTGTGCAGAAAACAGTAACACTTGTTCAGAACGAAAGAAAGCACAGAGCCCCAGATTTTATGTTGTCCTGGAGAGCTTGCAGAGCACTGGGGAAAGGCAGGCAGAGAATTCCCTGCTAGCACCTTCTCTGTGCCTGGGAAGCACAAGTGTTCACATTGCTTCGCAGAATCGCTTTTGTGCAGAAAACAGTAACACTTGTTCAGAACGAAAGAAAGCACAGAGCCCCAGATTTGCTGTTGTCCTGGAGAGCTTGCAGAGCACTGGGGAAAGGCAGGCAGAGAATTCCCTGCTAGCACCTTCTCTGTGCCTGTTCACTTTGCTTCGCAGAATCGCTTTTGTGCAGAAAACAGTAACACTTGTTCAGAACGAAAGAAAGCACAGAGCCCCAGATTTTATGTTGTCCTGGAGAGCTTGCAGAGCACTGGGGAAAGGCAGGCAGAGAATTCCCTGCTAGCACCTTCTCTGTGCCTGGGAAGCACAAGTGTTCACATTGCTTCGCAGAATCGCTTTTGTGCAGAAAACAGTAACACTTGTTCAGAACGAAAGAAAGCACAGAGCCCCAGATTTTATGTTGTCCTGGAGAGCTTGCAGAGCACTGGGGAAAGGCAGGCAGAGAATTCCCTGCTAGCACCTTCTCTGTGCCTGGGAAGCAGAAGTGTTCACATTGCTTCGCAGAATCGCTTTTGTGCAGAAAACAGTAACAGTTGTTCAGAACGAAAGAAAGCACAGAGCCCCAGATTTTATGTTGTCCTGGAGAGCTTGCAGAGCACTGGGGAAAGGCAGGCAGAGAATTCCCTGCTAGCACCTTCTCTGTGCCTGGGAAGCACAAGTGTTCACATTGCTTCGCAGAATCGCTTTTGTGCAGAAAACAGTAACACTTGTTCAGAACGAAAGAAAGCACAGAGCCCCAGATTTTATGTTGTCCTGGAGAGCTTGCAGAGCACTGGGGAAAGGCAGGCAGAGAATTCCCTGCTAGCACCTTCTCTGTGCCTGGGAAGCACAAGTGTTCACATTGCTTCGCAGAATCGCTTTTGTGCAGAAAACAGTAACACTTGTTCAGAACGAAAGAAAGCACAGAGCCCCAGATTTGCTGTTGTCCTGGAGAGCTTGCAGAGCACTGGGGAAAGGCAGGCAGAGAATTCCCTGCTAGCACCTTCTCTGTGCCTGGGAAGCACAAGTGTTCACATTGCTTCGCAGAATCGCTTTTGTGCAGAAAACAGTAACACTTGTTCAGAACGAAAGAAAGCACAGAGCCCCAGATTTGCTGTTGTCCTGGAGAGCTTGCAGAGCACTGGGGAAAGGCAGGCAGAGAATTCCCTGCTAGCACCTTCTCTGTGTCTGGGAAGCAGAAGTGTTCACATTGCTTCGCAGAATCGCTTTTGTGCAGAAAACAGTAACACTTGTTCAGAACGAAAGAAAGCACAGAACCCCAGATTTTATGTTGTCCTGGAGAGCTTGCAGAGCACTGGGGAAAGGCAGGCAGAGAATTCCCTGCTAGCACCTTCTCTGTGCCTGTTCACATTGCTTGGCAGAATCGCTTTTGTGCAGAAAACAGTAACACTTGTTCAGAACGAAAGAAAGCACAGAGCCCCAGATTTTATGTTGTCCTGGAGAGCTTGCAGAGCACTGGGGAAAGGCAGGCAGAGAATTCCCTGCTAGCACCTTCTCTGTGCCTGGGAAGCACAAGTGTTCACATTGCTTCGCAGAATCGCTTTTGTGCAGAAAACAGTAACACTTGTTCAGAACGAAAGAAAGCACAGAGCCCCAGATTTGCTGTTGTCCTGGAGAGCTTGCAGAGCACTGGGGAAAGGCAGGCAGAGAATTCCCTGCTAGCACCTTCTCTGTGCCTGTTCACATTGCTTCGCAGAATCGCTTTTGTGCAGAAAACAGTAACACTTGTTCAGAACGAAAGAAAGCACAGAGCCCCAGATTTTATGTTGTCCTGGAGAGCTTGCAGAGCACTGGGGAAAGGCAGGCAGAGAATTCCCTGCTAGCACCTTCTCTGTGCTTGGGAAGCAGAAGTGTTCACATTGCTTCGCAGAATCGCTTTTGTGCAGAAAACAGTAACACTTGTTCAGAACGAAAGAAAGCACAGAGCCCCAGATTTTATGTTGTCCTGGAGAGCTTGCAGAGCACTGGGGAAAGGCAGGCAGAGAATTCCCTGCTAGCACCTTCTCTGTGCCTGGGAAGCACAAGTGTTCACATTGCTTCGCAGAATCGCTTTTGTGCAGAAAACAGTAACGCTTGTTCAGAACGAAAGAAAGCACAGAGCCCCAGATTTTATGTTGTCCTGGAGAGCTTGCAGAGCACTGGGGAAAGGCAGGCAGAGAATTCCCTGCTAGCACCTTCTCTGTGCCTGGGAAGCACAAGTGTTCACATTGCTTCGCAGAATCGCTTTTGTGCAGAAAACAGTAACGCTTGTTCAGAACGAAAGAAAGCACAGAGCCCCAGATTTTATGTTGTCCTGGAGAGCTTGCAGAGCACTGGGGAAAGGCAGGCAGAGAATTCCCTGCTAGCACCTTCTCTGTGCCTGTTCACATTGCTTGGCAGAATCGCTTTTGTGCAGAAAACAGTAACACTTGTTCAGAACGAAAGAAAGCACAGAGCCCCAGATTTTATGTTGTCCTGGAGAGCTTGCAGAGCACTGGGGAAAGGCAGGCAGAGAATTCCCTGCTAGCACCTTCTCCGTGCCTGGGAAGCACAAGTGTTCACATTGCTTCGCAGAATCGCTTTTGTGCAGAAAACACTAACACTTGTTCAGAACGAAAGAAAGCACAGAACCCCAGATTTTATGTTGTCCTGGAGAGCTTGCAGAGCACTGAGGAAAGGCAGGCAGAGAATTCCCTGCTAGCACCTTCTCTGTGCCTGTTCACTTTGCTTCGCAGAATCGCTTTTGTGCAGAAAACAGTAACACTTGTTCAGAACGAAAGAAAGCACAGAGCCCCAGATTTTATGTTGTCCTGGAGAGCTTGCAGAGCACTGGGGAAAGGCAGGCAGAGAATTCCCTGCTAGCACCTTCTCTGTGCCTGGGAAGCACAAGTGTTCACATTGCTTCGCAGAATCGCTTTTGTGCAGAAAACAGTAACACTTGTTCAGAACGAAAGAAAGCACAGAGCCCCAGATTTTATGTTGTCCTGGAGAGCTTGCAGAGCACTGGGGAAAGGCAGGCAGAGAATTCCCTGCTAGCACCTTCTCTGTGCCTGGGAAGCACAAGTGTTCACATTGCTTCGCAGAATCGCTTTTGTGCAGAAAACAGTAACACTTGTTCAGAACGAAAGAAAGCACAGAGCCCCAGATTTTATGTTGTCCTGGAGAGCTTGCAGAGCACTGGGGAAAGGCAGGCAGAGAATTCCCTGCTAGCACCTTCTCTGTGCCTGGGAAGCAGAAGTGTTCACATTGCTTCGCAGAATCGCTTTTTTGCAGAAAACAGGAACTGTTGTTCAGAACGAAAGAAAGCACAGAGCCCCAGATTTTATGTTGTCCTGGAGAGCTTGCAGAGCACTGGGGAAAGGCAGGCAGAGAATTCCCTGCTAGCACCTTCTCTGTGCCTGGGAAGCACAAGTGTTCACATTGCTTCGCAGAATCGCTTTTGTGCAGAAAACAGGAACTGTTGTTCAGAACGAAAGAAAGCACAGAGCCCCAGATTTTATGTTGTCCTGGAGAGCTTGCAGAGCACTGGGGAAAGGCAGGCAGAGAATTCCCTGCTAGCACCTTCTCTGTGCCTGGGAAGCACAAGTGTTCACATTGCTTCGCAGAATCGCTTTTGTGCAGAAAACAGTAACACTTGTTCAGAACGAAAGAAAGCACAGAGCCCCAGATTTTATGTTGTCCTGGAGAGCTTGCAGAGCACTGGGGAAAGGCAGGCAGAGAATTCCCTGCTAGCACCTTCTCTGTGCCTGGGAAGCACAAGTGTTCATATTGCTTCGCAGAATCGCTTTTGTGCAGAAAACAGTAACACTTGTTCAGAACGAAAGAAAGCACAGAGCCCCAGATTTTATGTTGTCCTGGAGAGCTTGCAGAGCACTGGGGAAAGGCAGGCAGAGAATTCCCTGCTAGCACCTTCTCTGTGCCTGGGAAGCACAAGTGTTCACATTGCTTGGCAGAATCGCTTTTGTGCAGAAAACAGTAACACTTGTTCAGAATGAAAGAAAGCACAGAGCCCCAGATTTTATGTTGTCCTGGAGAGCTTGCAGAGCACTGGGGAAAGGCAGGCAGAGAATTCCCTGCTAGCACCTTCTCTGTGCCTGGGAAGCACAAGTGTTCACATTGCTTCGCAGAATCGCTTTTGTGCAGAAAACAGTAACACTTGTTCAGAACGAAAGAAAGCACAGAGCCCCAGATTTGCTGTTGTCCTGGAGAGCTTGCAGAGCACTGGGGAAAGGCAGGCAGAGAATTCCCTGCTAGCACCTTCTCTGTGCCTGGGAAGCAGAAGTGTTTACATTGCTTCGCAGAATCGCTTTTGTGCAGAAAACAGTAACACTTGTTCAGAACGAAAGAAAGCACAGAACCCCAGATTTTATGTTGTCCTGGAGAGCTTGCAGAGCACTGAGGAAAGGCAGGCAGAGAATTCCCTGATAGCACCTTCTCTGTGCCTGTTCACTTTTCTTCGCAGAATCGCTTTTGTGCAGAAAACAGTAACACTTGTTCAGAACGAAAGAAAGCACAGAGCCCCAGATTTTATGTTGTCCTGGAGAGCTTGCAGAGCACTGGGGAAAGGCAGGCAGAGAATTCCCTGCTAGCACCTTCTCTGTGCCTGGGAAGCACAAGTGTTCACATTGCTTCGCAGAATCGCTTTTGTGCAGAAAACAGGAACTGTTGTTCAGAACGAAAGAAAGCACAGAGCCCCAGATTTTATGTTGTCCTGGAGAGCTTGCAGAGCACTGGGGAAAGGCAGGCAGAGAATTCCCTGCTAGCACCTTCTATGTGCCTGGGAAGCACAAGTGTTCACATTGCTTCGCAGAATCGCTTTTGTGCAGAAAACAGTAACACTTGTTCAGAACGAAAGAAAGCACAGAGCCCCAGATTTGCTGTTGTCCTGGAGAGCTTGCAGAGCACTGGGGAAAGGCAGGCAGAGAATTCCCTGCTAGCACCTTCTCTGTGCCTGGGAAGCAGAAGTGTTCACTTTGCTTCGCAGAATCGCTTTTGTGCAGAAAACAGTAACACTTGTTCAGAATGAAAGAAAGCACAGAACCCCAGATTTTATGTTGTCCTGGAGAGCTTGCAGAGCACTGAGGAAAGGCAGGCAGAGAATTCCCTGCTAGCACCTTCTCTGTGCCTGTTCACATTGCTTCGCAGAATCGCTTTTGTGCAGAAAACAGTAACACTTGTTCAGAACGAACGAAAGCACAGAGCCCCAGATTTGCTGTTGTCCTGGAGAGCTTGCAGAGCACTGGGGAAAGGCAGGCAGAGAATTCCCTGCTAGCACCTTCTCTGTGCCTGGGAAGCAGAAGTGTTCACATTGCTTCGCAGAATCGCTTTTGTGCAGAAAACAGTAACACTTGTTCAGAATGAAAGAAAGCACAGAGCCCCAGATTTTATGTTGTCCTGGAGAGCTTGCAGAGCACTAAGGAAAGGCAGGCAGAGAATTCCCTGATAGCACCTTCTCTGTGCCTGTTCACATTGCTTCGCAGAATCGCTTTTGTGCAGAAAACAGTAACACTTGTTCAGAACGAAAGAAAGCACAGAGCCCCAGATTTTATGTTGTCCTGGAGAGCTTGCAGAGCACTGGGGAAAGGCAGGCAGAGAATTTCCTGCTAGCACCTTCTCTGTGCCTGGGAAGCAGAAGTGTTCACATTGCTTCGCAGAATCGCTTTTGTGCAGAAAACAGTAACACTTGTTCAGAACGAAAGAAAGCACAGAGCCCCAGATTTTATGTTGTCCTGGAGAGCTTGCAGAGCACTGGGGAAAGGCAGGCAGAGAATTCCCTGCTAGCACCTTCTCTGTGCCTGGGAAGCACAAGTGTTCACATTGTTTTGCAGAATCGCTTTTGTGCAGAAAACAGTAACACTTGTTCAGAACAAAAGAAAGCACAGAGCCCCAGATTTTATGTTGTCCTGGAGAGCTTGCAGAGCACTGGGGAAAGGCAGGCAGAGAATTCCCTGCTAGCACCTTCTCTGTGCCTGGGAAGCACAAGTGTTCACATTGCTTCGCAGAATCGCTTTTGTGCAGAAAACAGTAACACTTGTTCAGAATGAAAGAAAGCACAGAACCCCAGATTTTATGTTGTCCTGGAGAGCTTGCAGAGCACTAAGGAAAGGCAGGCAGAGAATTCCCTGCTAGCACCTTCTCTGTGCCTGCTCACATTGCTTCGCAGAATCGCTTTTGTGCAGAAAACAGTAACACTTGTTCAGAACGAAAGAAAGCACAGAGCCCCAGATTTTATGTTGTCCTGGAGAGCTTGCAGAGCACTGGGGAAAGGCAGGCAGAGAATTCCCTGCTAGCACCTTCTCTGTGCCTGGGAAGCAGAAGTGTTCACATTGCTTCGCAGAATCGCTTTTGTGCAGAAAACAGTAACACTTGTTCAGAACGAAAGAAAGCACAGAGCCCCAGATTTGCTGTTGTCCTGGAGAGCTTGCAGAGCACTGGGGAAAGGCAGGCAGAGAATTCCCTGCTAGCACCTTCTCTGTGCCTGGGAAGCAGAAGTGTTCACATTGCTTCGCAGAATCGCTTTTGTGCAGAAAACAGTAACACTTGTTCAGAACGAAAGAAAGCACAGAGCCCCAGATTTTATGTTGTCCTGGAGAGCTTGCAGAGCACTGGGGAAAGGCAGGCAGAGAATTCCCTGCTAGCACCTTCTCTGTGCCTGGGAAGCACAAGTGTTCATATTGCTTCGCAGAATCGCTTTTGTGCAGAAAACAGTAACACTTGTTCAGAACGAAAGAAAGCACAGAGCCCCAGATTTGCTGTTGTCCTGGAGAGCTTGCAGAGGACTGGGGAAAGGCAGGCAGAGAATTCCCTGCTAGCACCTTCTCTGTGCCTGGGAAGCAGAAGTGTTCACTTTGCTTCGCAGAATCGCTTTTGTGCAGAAAACAGTAACACTTGTTCAGAATGAAAGAAAGCACAGAGCCCCAGATTTTATGTTGTCCTGGAGAGCTTGCAGAGCACTGAGGAAGGCAGGCAGAGAATTCCCTGCTAGCACCTTCTCTGTGCCTGTTCACTTTTCTTCGCAGAATCGCTTTTGTGCAGAAAACAGTAACACTTGTTCAGAACGAAAGAAAGCACAGAGCCCCAGATTTTATGTTGTCCTGGAGAGCTTGCAGAGCACTGGGGAAAGGCAGGCAGAGAATTCCCTGCTAGCACCTTCTCTGTGCCTGGGAAGCAGAAGTGTTCACATTGCTTCGCAGAATCGCTTTTGTGCAGAAAACAGTAACACTTGTTCAGAACGAAAGAAAGCACAGAGCCCCAGATTTTATGTTGTCCTGGAGAGCTTGCAGAGCACTGAGGAAAGGCAGGCAGAGAATTCCCTGCTAGCACCTTCTCTGTGCCTGGGAAGCACAAGTGTTCACATTGCTTCGCAGAATCGCTTTTGTGCAGAAAACAGTAACACTTGTTCAGAACGAAAGAAAGCACAGAGCCCCAGATTTGCTGTTGTCCTGGAGAGCTTGCAGAGCACTGGGGAAAGGCAGGCAGAGAATTCCCTGCTAGCACCTTCTCTGTGCCTGTTCACATTGCTTCGCAGAATCGCTTTTGTGCAGAAAACAGTAACACTTGTTCAGAACGAAAGAAAGCACAGAGTCCCAGATTTTATGTTGTCCTGGAGAGCTTGCAGAGCACTGGGGAAAGGCAGGCAGAGAATTCCCTGCTAGCACCTTCTCTGTGCCTGGGAAGCAGAAGTGTTCACATTGCTTCGCAGAATCGCTTTTGTGCAGAAAACAGTAACACTTGTTCAGAACGAAAGAAAGCACAGAGCCCCAGATTTGCTGTTGTCCTGGAGAGCTTGCAGAGCACTGGGAAAAGGCAGGCAGAGAATTCCCTGCTAGCACCTTCTCTGTGCCTGGGAAGCACAAGTGTTCACATTGCTTCGCAGAATCGCTTTTGTGCAGAAAACAGTAACACTTGTTCAGAATGAAAGAAAGCACAGAGCCCCAGATTTTATGTTGTCCTGGAGAGCTTGCAGAGCACTGAGGAAAGGCAGGCAGAGAATTCCCTGCTAGCACCTTCTCTGTGCCTGTTCACATTGCTTCGCAGAATCGCTTTTGTGCAGAAAACAGTAACACTTGTTCAGAACGAAAGAAAGCACAGAGCCCCAGATTTTATGTTGTCCTGGAGAGCTTGCAGAGCACTGGGGAAAGGCAGGCAGAGAATTCCCTGCTAGCACCTTCTCTGTGCCTGGGAAGCACAAGTGTTCACATTGCTTTGCAGAATCGCTTTTGTGCAGAAAACAGTAACACTTGTTCAGAACGAAAGAAAGCACAGAGCCCCAGATTTTATGTTGTCCTGGAGAGCTTGCAGAGCACTGGGGAAAGGCAGGCAGAGAATTCCCTGCTAGCACCTTCTCTGTGCCTGGGAAGCAGAAGTGTTCACATTGCTTCGCAGAATCGCTTTTGTGCAGAAAACAGTAACACTTGTTCAGAACGAAAGAAAGCACAGAGCCCCAGATTTTATGTTGTCCTGGAGAGCTTGCAGAGCACTGGGGAAAGGCAGGCAGAGAATTCCCTGCTAGCACCTTCTCTGTGCCTGGGAAGCACAAGTGTTCATATTGCTTGGCAGAATCGCTTTTGTGCAGAAAACAGTAACACTTGTTCAGAACGAAAGAAAGCACAGAGCCCCAGATTTTATGTTGTCCTGGAGAGCTTGCAGAGCACTGGGGAAAGGCAGGCAGAGAATTCCCTGCTAGCACCTTCTCTGTGCCTGGGAAGCAGAAGTGTTCACATTGCTTCGCAGAATCGCTTTTGTGCAGAAAACAGTAACACTTGTTCAGAATGAAAGAAAGCACAGAACCCCAGATTTTATGTTGTCCTGGAGAGCTTGCAGAGCACTGAGGAAAGGCAGGCAGAGAATTCCCTGCTAGCACCTTCTCTGTGCCTGTTCACATTGCTTTGCAGAATCGCTTTTGTGCAGAAAACAGTAACACTTGTTCAGAACGAAAGAAAGCACAGAGCCCCAGATTTTATGTTGTCCTGGAGAGCTTGCAGAGCACTGGGGAAAGGCAGGCAGAGAATTCCCTGCTAGCACCTTCTCTGTGCCTGGGAAGCAGAAGTGTTCACATTGCTTTGCAGAATCGCTTTTGTGCAGAAAACAGTAACACTTGTTCAGAACGAAAGAAAGCACAGAACCCCAGATTTTATGTTGTCCTGGAGAGCTTGCAGAGCACTGAGGAAAGGCAGGCAGAGAATTCCCTGCTAGCACCTTCTCTGTGCCTGGGAAGCACAAGTGTTCACATTGCTTCGCAGAATCGCTTTTGTGCAGAAAACAGTAACACTTGTTCAGAACGAAAGAAAGCACAGAGCCCCAGATTTGCTGTTGTCCTGGAGAGCTTGCAGAGCACTGGGGAAAGGCAGGCAGAGAATTCCCTGCTAGCACCTTCTCTGTGCCTGGGAAGCACAAGTGTTCACATTGCTTCGCAGAATCGCTTTTGTGCAGAAAACAGTAACACTTGTTCAGAACGAAAGAAAGCACAGAGCCCCAGATTTGCTGTTGTCCTGGAGAGCTTGCAGAGCACTGGGGAAAGGCAGGCAGAGAATTCCCTGCTAGCACCTTCTCTGTGCCTGGGAAGCAGAAGTGTTCACATTGCTTCGCAGAATCGCTTTTGTGCAGAAAACAGTAACACTTGTTCAGAATGCAAGAAAGCACAGAACCCCAGATTTTATGTTGTCCTGGAGAGCTTGCAGAGCACTGGGGAAAGGCAGGCAGAGAATTCCCTGCTAGCACCTTCTCCGTGCCTGGGAAGCACAAGTGTTCACATTGCTTCGCAGAATCGCTTTTGTGCAGAAAACAGTAACACTTCTTCAGAATGAAAGAAAGCACAGAGCCCCAGATTTTATGTTGTCCTGGAGAGCTTGCAGAGCACTGAGGAAAGGCAGGCAGAGAATTCCCTGATAGCACCTTCTCTGTGCCTGTTCACATTGCTTCGCAGAAGCGCTTTTGTGCAGAAAACAGTAACACTTGTTCAGAACGAAAGAAAGCACAGAGCCCCAGATTTTATGTTGTCCTGGAGAGCTTGCAGAGCACTGGGGAAAGGCAGGCAGAGAATTCCCTGCTAGCACCTTCTCTGTGCCTGGGAAGCACAAGTGTTCACATTGCTTCGCAGAATCGCTTTTGTGCAGAAAACAGTAACACTTGTTCAGAACGAAAGAAAACACAGAGCCCCAGATTTGCTGTTGTCCTGGAGAGCTTGCAGAGCACTGGGGAAAGGCAGGCAGAGAATTCCCTGCTAGCACCTTCTCTGTGCCTGGGAAGCACAAGTGTTCACATTGCTTCGCAGAATCGCTTTTGTGCAGAAAACAGTAACACTTGTTCAGAACGAAAGAAAGCACAGAGCCCCAGATTTTATGTTGTCCTGGAGAGCTTGCAGAGCACTGGGGAAAGGCAGGCAGAGAATTCCCTGCTAGCACCTTCTCTGTGCCTGGGAAGCACAAGTGTTCACTTTGCTTCGCAGAATCGCTTTTGTGCAGAAAACAGTAACACTTGTTCAGAATGAAAGAAAGCACAGAGCCCCAAATTTTATGTTGTCCTGGAGAGCTTGCAGAGCACTGAGGAAGGCAGGCAGAGAATTCCCTGCTAGCACCTTCTCTGTGCCTGGGAAGCACAAGTGTTCACATTGCTTCGCAGAATCGCTTTTGTGCAGAAAACAGTAACACTTGTTCAGAACGAAAGAAAGCACAGAGCCCCAGATTTTATGTTGTCCTGGAGAGCTTGCAGAGCACTGGGGAAAGGCAGGCAGAGAATTCCCTGCTAGCACCTTCTCTGTGCCTGGGAAGCAGAAGTGTTCACATTGCTTTGCAGAATCGCTTTTGTGCAGAAAACAGTAACACTTGTTCAGAACGAAAGAAAGCACAGAGCCCCAGATTTTATGTTGTCCTGGAGAGCTTGCAGAGCACTGGGGAAAGGCAGGCAGAGAATTCCCTGCTAGCACCTTCTCTGTGCCTGGGAAGCAGAAGTGTTCACATTGCTTTGCAGAATCGCTTTTGTGCAGAAAACAGTAACACTTGTTCAGAACGAAAGAAAGCACAGAGCCCCAGATTTTATGTTGTCCTGGAGAGCTTGCAGAGCACTGAGGAAAGGCAGGCAGAGAATTCCCTGCTAGCACCTTCTCTGTGCCTGGGAAGCACAAGTGTTCACATTGCTTCGCAGAATCGCTTTTGTGCAGAAAACAGTAACACTTGTTCAGAACGAAAGAAAGCACAGAGCCCCAGATTTGCTGTTGTCCTGGAGAGCTTGCAGAGCACTGGGGAAAGGCAGGCAGAGAATTCCCTGCTAGCACCTTCTCTGTGCCTGGGAAGCACAAGTGTTCACATTGCTTCGCAGAATCGCTTTTGTGCAGAAAACAGTAACACTTGTTCAGAACGAAAGAAAGCACAGAGCCCCAGATTTGCTGTTGTCCTGGAGAGCTTGCAGAGCACTGGGGAAAGGCAGGCAGAGAATTCCCTGCTAGCACCTTCTCTGTGCCTGGGAAGCAGAAGTGTTCACATTGCTTCGCAGAATCGCTTTTGTGCAGAAAACAGTAACACTTGTTCAGAATGCAAGAAAGCACAGAACCCCAGATTTTATGTTGTCCTGGAGAGCTTGCAGAGCACTGGGGAAAGGCAGGCAGAGAATTCCCTGCTAGCACCTTCTCTGTGCCTGGGAAGCACAAGTGTTCACATTGCTTCGCAGAATCGCTTTTGTGCAGAAAACAGTAACACTTGTTCAGAATGAAAGAAAGCACAGAGCCCCAGATTTTATGTTGTCCTGGAGAGCTTGCAGAGCACTGAGGAAAGGCAGGCAGAGAATTCCCTGCTAGCACCTTCTCTGTGCCTGTTCACATTGCTTCGCAGAAGCGCTTTTGTGCAGAAAACAGTAACACTTGTTCAGAACGAAAGAAAGCACAGAGCCCCAGATTTTATGTTGTCCTGGAGAGCTTGCAGAGCACTGGGGAAAGGCAGGCAGAGAATTCCCTGCTAGCACCTTCTCTGTGCCTGGGAAGCACAAGTGTTCACATTGCTTCGCAGAATCGCTTTTGTGCAGAAAACAGTAACACTTGTTCAGAACGAAAGAAAGCACAGAGCCCCAGATTTTATGTTGTCCTGGAGAGCTTGCAGAGCACTGGGGAAAGGCAGGCAGAGAATTCCCTGCTAGCACCTTCTCTGTGCCTTTTCACATTGCTTCGCAGAATCGCTTTTGTGCAGAAAACAGTAACACTTGTTCAGAACGAAAGAAAGCACAGAGCCCCAGATTTTATGTTGTCCTGGAGAGCTTGCAGAGCACTGGGGAAAGGCAGGCAGAGAATTCCCTGCTAGCACCTTCTCTGTGCCTGGGAAGCAGAAGTGTTCACATTGCTTCGCAGAATCGCTTTTGTGCAGAAAACAGTAACACTTGTTCAGAACGAAAGAAAGCACAGAGCCCCAGATTTTATGTTGTCCTGGAGAGCTTGCAGAGCACTGGGGAAAGGCAGGCAGAGAATTCCCTGCTAGCACCTTCTCTGTGCCTGGGAAGCAGAAGTGTTCACTTTGCTTCGCAGAATCGCTTTTGTGCAGAAAACAGTAACACTTGTTCAGAATGAAAGAAAGCACAGAGCCCCAAATTTTATGTTGTCCTGGAGAGCTTGCAGAGCACTGAGGAAGGCAGGCAGAGAATTCCCTGCTAGCACCTTCTCTGTGCCTGGGAAGCAGAAGTGTTCACATTGCTTCGCAGAATCGCTTTTGTGCAGAAAACAGTAACACTTGTTCAGAACGAAAGAAAGCACAGAGCCCCAGATTTTATGTTGTCCTGGAGAGCTTGCAGAGCACTGGGGAAAGGCAGGCAGAGAATTCCCTGCTAGCACCTTCTCTGTGCCTGGGAAGCAGAAGTGTTCACATTGCTTTGCAGAATCGCTTTTGTGCAGAAAACAGTAACACTTGTTCAGAACGAAAGAAAGCACAGAGCCCCAGATTTTATGTTGTCCTGGAGAGCTTGCAGAGCACTGGGGAAAGGCAGGCAGAGAATTCCCTGCTAGCACCTTCTCTGTGCCTGGGAAGCACAAGTGTTCACATTGCTTCGCAGAATCGCTTTTGTGCAGAAAACAGTAACACTTGTTCAGAACGAAAGAAAGCACAGAGCCCCAGATTTGCCGTTGTCCTGGAGAGCTTGCAGAGCACTGGGGAAAGGCAGGCAGAGAATTCCCTGCTAGCACCTTCTCTGTGCCTGTTCACATTGCTTCGCAGAATCGCTTTTGTGCAGAAAACAGTAACACTTGTTCAGAACGAAAGAAAGCACAGAGTCCCAGATTTTATGTTGTCCTGGAGAGCTTGCAGAGCACTGGGGAAAGGCAGGCAGAGAATTCCCTGCTAGCACCTTCTCTGTGCCTGGGAAGCACAAGTGTTCACATTGCTTCGCAGAATCGCTTTTGTGCAGAAAACAGTAACACTTGTTCAGAACGAAAGAAAGCACAGAGCCCCAGATTTTATGTTGTCCTGGAGAGCTTGCAGAGCACTGGGGAAAGGCAGGCAGAGAATTCCCTGCTAGCACCTTCTCTGTGCCTGGGAAGCAGAAGTGTTCACATTGCTTTGCAGAATCGCTTTTGTGCAGAAAACAGTAACACTTGTTCAGAATGAAAGAAAGCACAGAGCCCCAGATTTTATGTTGTCCTGGAGAGCTTGCAGAGCACTGGGGAAAGGCAGGCAGAGAATTCCCTGCTAGCACCTTCTCTGTGCCTGGGAAGCACAAGTGTTCATATTGCTTCGCAGAATCGCTTTTGTGCAGAAAACAGTAACACTTGTTCAGAACGAAAGAAAGCACAGAGCCCCAGATTTGCTGTTGTCCTGGAGAGCTTGCAGAGCACTGGGGAAAGGCAGGCAGAGAATTCCCTGCTAGCACCTTCTCTGTGCCTGGGAAGCAGAAGTGTTCACTTTGCTTCGCAGAATCGCTTTTGTGCAGAAAACAGTAACACTTGTTCAGAATGAAAGAAAGCACAGAACCCCAGATTTTATGTTGTCCTGGAGAGCTTGCAGAGCACTGAGGAAAGGCAGGCAGAGAATTCCCTGCTAGCACCTTCTCTGTGCCTGTTCACATTGCTTTGCAGAATCGCTTTTGTGCAGAAAACAGTAACACTTGTTCAGAACGAAAGAAAGCACAGAGCCCCAGATTTTATGTTGTCCTGGAGAGCTTGCAGAGCACTGGGGAAAGGCAGGCAGAGAATTCCCTGCTAGCACCTTCTCTGTGCCTGGGAAGCACAAGTGTTCACATTGCTTCGCAGAATCGCTTTTGTGCAGAAAACAGTAACACTTGTTCAGAACGAAAGAAAGCACAGAACCCCAGATTTTATGTTGTCCTGGAGAGCTTGCAGAGCACTGAGGAAAGGCAGGCAGAGAATTCCCTGCTAGCACCTTCTCTGTGCCTGGGAAGCAGAAGTGTTCACATTGCTTCGCAGAATCGCTTTTGTGCAGAAAACAGTAACACTTGTTCAGAACGAAAGAAAGCACAGAGCCCCAGATTTTATGTTGTCCTGGAGAGCTTGCAGAGCACTGGGGAAAGGCAGGCAGAGAATTCCCTGCTAGCACCTTCTCTGTGCCTGGGAAGCAGAAGTGTTCACATTGCTTCGCAGAATCGCTTTTGTGCAGAAAACAGTAACACTTGTTCAGAACGAAAGAAAGCACAGAGCCCCAGATTTGCTGTTGTCCTGGAGAGCTTGCAGAGCACTGGGGAAAGGCAGGCAGAGAATTCCCTGCTAGCACCTTCTCTGTGCCTGGGAAGCACAAGTGTTCACATTGCTTCGCAGAATCGCTTTTGTGCAGAAAACAGTAACACTTGTTCAGAATGAAAGAAAGCACAGAACCCCAGATTTTATGTTGTCCTGGAGAGCTTGCAGAGCACTAAGGAAAGGCAGGCAGAGAATTCACTGCTAGCACCTTCTCTGTGCCTGTTCACATTGCTTCGCAGAATCGCTTTTGTGCAGAAAACAGTAACACTTGTTCAGAACGAAAGAAAGCACAGAGCCCCAGATTTTATGTTGTCCTGGAGAGCTTGCAGAGCACTGGGGAAAGGCAGGCAGAGAATTCCCTGCTAGCACCTTCTCTGTGCCTGGGAAGCACAAGTGTTCACATTGCTTTGCAGAATCGCTTTTGTGCAGAAAACAGTAACACTTGTTCAGAACGAAAGAAAGCACAGAGCCCCAGATTTTATGTTGTCCTGGAGAGCTTGCAGAGCACTGGGGAAAGGCAGGCAGAGAATTCCCTGCTAGCACCTTCTCTGTGCCTGGGAAGCAGAAGTGTTCACATTGCTTTGCAGAATCGCTTTTGTGCAGAAAACAGTAACACTTGTTCAGAACGAAAGAAAGCACAGAGCCCCAGATTTGCTGTTGTCCTGGAGAGCTTGCAGAGCACTGGGGAAAGGCAGGCAGACAATTCCCTGCTAGCACCTTCTCTGTGCCTGTTCACATTGCTTCGCAGAATCGCTTTTGTGCAGAAAACAGTAACACTTGTTCAGAACGAAAGAAAGCACAGAGCCCCAGATTTTATGTTGTCCTGGAGAGCTTGCAGAGCACTGGGGAAAGGCAGGCAGAGAATTCCCTGCTAGCACCTTCTCTGTGCCTGGGAAGCACAAGTGTTCACATTGCTTCGCAGAATCGCTTTTGTGCAGAAAACAGTAACACTTGTTCAGAACGAAAGAAAGCACAGAGCCCCAGATTTGCTGTTGTCCTGGAGAGCTTGCAGAGCACTGGGGAAAGGCAGGCAGAGAATTCCCTGCTAGCACCTTCTCTGTGCCTGGGAAGCACAAGTGTTCACATTGCTTCGCAGAATCGCTTTTGTGCAGAAAACAGTAACACTTGTTCAGAACGAAAGAAAGCACAGAGCCCCAGATTTTATGTTGTCCTGGAGAGCTTGCAGAGCACTGGGGAAAGGCAGGCAGAGAATTCCCTGCTAGCACCTTCTCTGTGCCTGGGAAGCACAAGTGTTCACATTGCTTTGCAGAATCGCTTTTGTGCAGAAAACAGTAACACTTGTTCAGAATGAAAGAAAGCACAGAGCCCCAGATTTTATGTTGTCCTGGAGAGCTTGCAGAGCACTGGGGAAAGGCAGGCAGAGAATTCCCTGCTAGCACCTTCTCTGTGCCTGGGAAGCACAAGTGTTCACATTGCTTCGCAGAATCGCTTTTGTGCAGAAAACAGTAACACTTGTTCAGAACGAAAGAAAGCACAGAGCCCCAGATTTTATGTTGTCCTGGAGAGCTTGCAGAGCACTGGGGAAAGGCAGGCAGAGAATTCCCTGCTAGCACCTTCTCTGTGCCTGGGAAGCACAAGTGTTCATATTGCTTCGCAGAAGCGCTTTTGTGCAGAAAACAGTAACACTTGTTCAGAACGAAAGAAAGCACAGAGCCCCAGATTTGCTGTTGTCCTGGAGAGCTTGCAGAGCACTGGGGAAAGGCAGGCAGAGAATTCCCTGCTAGCACCTTCTCTGTGCCTGGGAAGCACAAGTGTTCACATTGCTTCGCAGAATCGCTTTTGTGCAGAAAACAGTAACACTTGTTCAGAATGAAAGAAAGCACAGAACCCCAGATTTTATGTTGTCCTGGAGAGCTTGCAGAGCACTGAGGAAAGGCAGGCAGAGAATTCCCTGCTAGCACCTTCTCTGTGCCTGTTCACATTGCTTCGCAGAATCGCTTTTGTGCAG
Organism: Strix uralensis; assembly: GCF_047716275.1. Lineage (NCBI taxonomy): Eukaryota > Metazoa > Chordata > Aves > Strigiformes > Strigidae > Strix > Strix uralensis. The sequence continues at coordinate 319,745 of NW_027436755.1, forward strand.
AAAACAGTAACACTTGTTCAGAACGAAAGAAAGCACAGAGCCCCAGATTTTATGTTGTCCTGGAGAGCTTGCAGAGCACTGGGGAAAGGCAGGCAGAGAATTCCCTGCTAGCACCTTCTCTGTGCCTGGGAAGCACAAGTGTTCACATTGCTTCGCAGAATCGCTTTTGTGCAGAAAACACTAACACTTGTTCAGAACGAAAGAAAGCACAGAACCCCAGATTTTATGTTGTCCTGGAGAGCTTGCAGAGCACTGAGGAAAGGCAGGCAGAGAATTCCCTGCTAGCACCTTCTCTGTGCCTGGGAAGCACAAGTGTTCACATTGCTTCGCAGAATCGCTTTTGTGCAGAAAACAGTAACACTTGTTCAGAACGAAAGAAAACACAGAGCCCCAGATTTGCTGTTGTCCTGGAGAGCTTGCAGAGCACTGGGGAAAGGCAGGCAGAGAATTCCCTGCTAGCACCTTCTCTGTGCCTGGGAAGCACAAGTGTTCACATTGCTTCGCAGAATCGCTTTTGTGCAGAAAACAGTAACACTTGTTCAGAACGAAAGAAAGCACAGAGCCCCAGATTTTATGTTGTCCTGGAGAGCTTGCAGAGCACTGGGGAAAGGCAGGCAGAGAATTCCCTGCTAGCACCTTCTCTGTGCCTGGGAAGCACAAGTGTTCACATTGCTTCGCAGAATCGCTTTTGTGCAGAAAACAGTAACACTTGTTCAGAACGAAAGAAAGCACAGAGCCCCAGATTTTATGTTGTCCTGGAGAGCTTGCAGAGCACTGGGGAAAGGCAGGCAGAGAATTCCCTGCTAGCACCTTCTCTGTGCCTGGGAAGCAGAAGTGTTCACATTGCTTTGCAGAATCGCTTTTGTGCAGAAAACAGTAACACTTGTTCAGAACGAAAGAAAGCACAGAGCCCCAGATTTTATGTTGTCCTGGAGAGCTTGCAGAGCACTGGGGAAAGGCAGGCAGAGAATTCCCTGCTAGCACCTTCTCTGTGCCTGGGAAGCACAAGTGTTCACATTGCTTCGCAGAATCGCTTTTGTGCAGAAAACAGTAACACTTGTTCAGAACGAAAGAAAGCACAGAGCCCCAGATTTGCTGTTGTCCTGGAGAGCTTGCAGAGCACTGGGGAAAGGCAGGCAGAGAATTCCCTGCTAGCACCTTCTCTGTGCCTGGGAAGCACAAGTGTTCACATTGCTTCGCAGAATCGCTTTTGTGCAGAAAACAGTAACACTTGTTCAGAACGAAAGAAAGCACAGAGCCCCAGATTTGCTGTTGTCCTGGAGAGCTTGCAGAGCACTGGGGAAAGGCAGGCAGAGAATTCCCTGCTAGCACCTTCTCTGTGCCTGGGAAGCAGAAGTGTTCACATTGCTTCGCAGAATCGCTTTTGTGCAGAAAACAGTAACACTTGTTCAGAATGCAAGAAAGCACAGAACCCCAGATTTTATGTTGTCCTGGAGAGCTTGCAGAGCACTGGGGAAAGGCAGGCAGAGAATTCCCTGCTAGCACCTTCTCTGTGCCTGGGAAGCACAAGTGTTCACATTGCTTCGCAGAATCGCTTTTGTGCAGAAAACAGTAACACTTGTTCAGAATGAAAGAAAGCACAGAGCCCCAGATTTTATGTTGTCCTGGAGAGCTTGCAGAGCACTGAGGAAAGGCAGGCAGAGAATTCCCTGCTAGCACCTTCTCTGTGCCTGTTCACATTGCTTCGCAGAAGCGCTTTTGTGCAGAAAACAGTAACACTTGTTCAGAACGAAAGAAAGCACAGAGCCCCAGATTTTATGTTGTCCTGGAGAGCTTGCAGAGCACTGGGGAAAGGCAGGCAGAGAATTCCCTGCTAGCACCTTCTCTGTGCCTGGGAAGCACAAGTGTTCACATTGCTTCGCAGAATCGCTTTTGTGCAGAAAACAGTAACACTTGTTCAGAACGAAAGAAAACACAGAGCCCCAGATTTGCTGTTGTCCTGGAGAGCTTGCAGAGCACTGGGGAAAGGCAGGCAGAGAATTCCCTGCTAGCACCTTCTCTGTGCCTGGGAAGCACAAGTGTTCACATTGCTTCGCAGAATCGCTTTTGTGCAGAAAACAGTAACACTTGTTCAGAACGAAAGAAAGCACAGAGCCCCAGATTTTATGTTGTCCTGGAGAGCTTGCAGAGCACTGGGGAAAGGCAGGCAGAGAATTCCCTGCTAGCACCTTCTCTGTGCCTGGGAAGCACAAGTGTTCATATTGCTTCGCAGAATCGCTTTTGTGCAGAAAACAGTAACACTTGTTCAGAACGAAAGAAAGCACAGAGCCCCAGATTTGCTGTTGTCCTGGAGAGCTTGCAGAGCACTGGGGAAAGGCAGGCAGAGAATTCCCTGCTAGCACCTTCTCTGTGCCTGGGAAGCAGAAGTGTTCACTTTGCTTCGCAGAATCGCTTTTGTGCAGAAAACAGTAACACTTGTTCAGAATGAAAGAAAGCACAGAGCCCCAAATTTTATGTTGTCCTGGAGAGCTTGCAGAGCACTGAGGAAGGCAGGCAGAGAATTCCCTGCTAGCACCTTCTCTGTGCCTGGGAAGCACAAGTGTTCACATTGCTTCGCAGAATCGCTTTTGTGCAGAAAACAGTAACACTTGTTCAGAACGAAAGAAAGCACAGAGCCCCAGATTTTATGTTGTCCTGGAGAGCTTGCAGAGCACTGGGGAAAGGCAGGCAGAGAATTCCCTGCTAGCACCTTCTCTGTGCCTGGGAAGCAGAAGTGTTCACATTGCTTTGCAGAATCGCTTTTGTGCAGAAAACAGTAACACTTGTTCAGAACGAAAGAAAGCACAGAGCCCCAGATTTTATGTTGTCCTGGAGAGCTTGCAGAGCACTGGGGAAAGGCAGGCAGAGAATTCCCTGCTAGCACCTTCTCTGTGCCTGGGAAGCACAAGTGTTCACATTGCTTCGCAGAATCGCTTTTGTGCAGAAAACAGTAACACTTGTTCAGAACGAAAGAAAGCACAGAGCCCCAGATTTGCCGTTGTCCTGGAGAGCTTGCAGAGCACTGGGGAAAGGCAGGCAGAGAATTCCCTGCTAGCACCTTCTCTGTGCCTGTTCACATTGCTTCGCAGAATCGCTTTTGTGCAGAAAACAGTAACACTTGTTCAGAACGAAAGAAAGCACAGAGCCCCAGATTTTATGTTGTCCTGGAGAGCTTGCAGAGCACTGGGGAAAGGCAGGCAGAGAATTCCCTGCTAGCACCTTCTCTGTGCCTGGGAAGCACAAGTGTTCACATTGCTTCGCAGAATCGCTTTTGTGCAGAAAACAGTAACACTTGTTCAGAACGAAAGAAAACACAGAGCCCCAGATTTGCTGTTGTCCTGGAGAGCTTGCAGAGCACTGGGGAAAGGCAGGCAGAGAATTCCCTGCTAGCACCTTCTCTGTGCCTGGGAAGCACAAGTGTTCACATTGCTTCGCAGAATCGCTTTTGTGCAGAAAACAGTAACACTTGTTCAGAACGAAAGAAAGCACAGAGCCCCAGATTTTATGTTGTCCTGGAGAGCTTGCAGAGCACTGGGGAAAGGCAGGCAGAGAATTCCCTGCTAGCACCTTCTCTGTGCCTGGGAAGCACAAGTGTTCATATTGCTTCGCAGAATCGCTTTTGTGCAGAAAACAGTAACACTTGTTCAGAACGAAAGAAAGCACAGAGCCCCAGATTTGCTGTTGTCCTGGAGAGCTTGCAGAGCACTGGGGAAAGGCAGGCAGAGAATTCCCTGCTAGCACCTTCTCTGTGCCTGGGAAGCAGAAGTGTTCACTTTGCTTCGCAGAATCGCTTTTGTGCAGAAAACAGTAACACTTGTTCAGAATGAAAGAAAGCACAGAGCCCCAAATTTTATGTTGTCCTGGAGAGCTTGCAGAGCACTGAGGAAGGCAGGCAGAGAATTCCCTGCTAGCACCTTCTCTGTGCCTGGGAAGCAGAAGTGTTCACATTGCTTCGCAGAATCGCTTTTGTGCAGAAAACAGTAACACTTGTTCAGAACGAAAGAAAGCACAGAGCCCCAGATTTTATGTTGTCCTGGAGAGCTTGCAGAGCACTGGGGAAAGGCAGGCAGAGAATTCCCTGCTAGCACCTTCTCTGTGCCTGGGAAGCAGAAGTGTTCACATTGCTTTGCAGAATCGCTTTTGTGCAGAAAACAGTAACACTTGTTCAGAACGAAAGAAAGCACAGAGCCCCAGATTTTATGTTGTCCTGGAGAGCTTGCAGAGCACTGGGGAAAGGCAGGCAGAGAATTCCCTGCTAGCACCTTCTCTGTGCCTGGGAAGCACAAGTGTTCACATTGCTTCGCAGAATCGCTTTTGTGCAGAAAACAGTAACACTTGTTCAGAACGAAAGAAAGCACAGAGCCCCAGATTTGCCGTTGTCCTGGAGAGCTTGCAGAGCACTGGGGAAAGGCAGGCAGAGAATTCCCTGCTAGCACCTTCTCTGTGCCTGTTCACATTGCTTCGCAGAATCGCTTTTGTGCAGAAAACAGTAACACTTGTTCAGAACGAAAGAAAGCACAGAGTCCCAGATTTTATGTTGTCCTGGAGAGCTTGCAGAGCACTGGGGAAAGGCAGGCAGAGAATTCCCTGCTAGCACCTTCTCTGTGCCTGGGAAGCACAAGTGTTCACATTGCTTCGCAGAATCGCTTTTGTGCAGAAAACAGTAACACTTGTTCAGAACGAAAGAAAGCACAGAGCCCCAGATTTTATGTTGTCCTGGAGAGCTTGCAGAGCACTGGGGAAAGGCAGGCAGAGAATTCCCTGCTAGCACCTTCTCTGTGCCTGGGAAGCAGAAGTGTTCACATTGCTTTGCAGAATCGCTTTTGTGCAGAAAACAGTAACACTTGTTCAGAATGAAAGAAAGCACAGAGCCCCAGATTTTATGTTGTCCTGGAGAGCTTGCAGAGCACTGGGGAAAGGCAGGCAGAGAATTCCCTGCTAGCACCTTCTCTGTGCCTGGGAAGCACAAGTGTTCATATTGCTTCGCAGAATCGCTTTTGTGCAGAAAACAGTAACACTTGTTCAGAACGAAAGAAAGCACAGAGCCCCAGATTTGCTGTTGTCCTGGAGAGCTTGCAGAGCACTGGGGAAAGGCAGGCAGAGAATTCCCTGCTAGCACCTTCTCTGTGCCTGGGAAGCAGAAGTGTTCACTTTGCTTCGCAGAATCGCTTTTGTGCAGAAAACAGTAACACTTGTTCAGAATGAAAGAAAGCACAGAACCCCAGATTTTATGTTGTCCTGGAGAGCTTGCAGAGCACTGAGGAAAGGCAGGCAGAGAATTCCCTGCTAGCACCTTCTCTGTGCCTGTTCACATTGCTTTGCAGAATCGCTTTTGTGCAGAAAACAGTAACACTTGTTCAGAACGAAAGAAAGCACAGAGCCCCAGATTTTATGTTGTCCTGGAGAGCTTGCAGAGCACTGGGGAAAGGCAGGCAGAGAATTCCCTGCTAGCACCTTCTCTGTGCCTGGGAAGCACAAGTGTTCACATTGCTTCGCAGAATCGCTTTTGTGCAGAAAACAGTAACACTTGTTCAGAACGAAAGAAAGCACAGAACCCCAGATTTTATGTTGTCCTGGAGAGCTTGCAGAGCACTGAGGAAAGGCAGGCAGAGAATTCCCTGCTAGCACCTTCTCTGTGCCTGGGAAGCAGAAGTGTTCACATTGCTTCGCAGAATCGCTTTTGTGCAGAAAACAGTAACACTTGTTCAGAACGAAAGAAAGCACAGAGCCCCAGATTTTATGTTGTCCTGGAGAGCTTGCAGAGCACTGGGGAAAGGCAGGCAGAGAATTCCCTGCTAGCACCTTCTCTGTGCCTGGGAAGCACAAGTGTTCACATTGCTTCGCAGAATCGCTTTTGTGCAGAAAACAGTAACACTTGTTCAGAATGAAAGAAAGCACAGAACCCCAGATTTTATGTTGTCCTGGAGAGCTTGCAGAGCACTAAGGAAAGGCAGGCAGAGAATTCACTGCTAGCACCTTCTCTGTGCCTGTTCACATTGCTTCGCAGAATCGCTTTTGTGCAGAAAACAGTAACACTTGTTCAGAACGAAAGAAAGCACAGAGCCCCAGATTTTATGTTGTCCTGGAGAGCTTGCAGAGCACTGGGGAAAGGCAGGCAGAGAATTCCCTGCTAGCACCTTCTCTGTGCCTGGGAAGCACAAGTGTTCACATTGCTTTGCAGAATCGCTTTTGTGCAGAAAACAGTAACACTTGTTCAGAACGAAAGAAAGCACAGAGCCCCAGATTTTATGTTGTCCTGGAGAGCTTGCAGAGCACTGGGGAAAGGCAGGCAGAGAATTCCCTGCTAGCACCTTCTCTGTGCCTGGGAAGCAGAAGTGTTCACATTGCTTTGCAGAATCGCTTTTGTGCAGAAAACAGTAACACTTGTTCAGAACGAAAGAAAGCACAGAGCCCCAGATTTGCTGTTGTCCTGGAGAGCTTGCAGAGCACTGGGGAAAGGCAGGCAGACAATTCCCTGCTAGCACCTTCTCTGTGCCTGTTCACATTGCTTCGCAGAATCGCTTTTGTGCAGAAAACAGTAACACTTGTTCAGAACGAAAGAAAGCACAGAGCCCCAGATTTTATGTTGTCCTGGAGAGCTTGCAGAGCACTGGGGAAAGGCAGGCAGAGAATTCCCTGCTAGCACCTTCTCTGTGCCTGGGAAGCACAAGTGTTCACATTGCTTCGCAGAATCGCTTTTGTGCAGAAAACAGTAACACTTGTTCAGAACGAAAGAAAGCACAGAGCCCCAGATTTGCTGTTGTCCTGGAGAGCTTGCAGAGCACTGGGGAAAGGCAGGCAGAGAATTCCCTGCTAGCACCTTCTCTGTGCCTGGGAAGCACAAGTGTTCACATTGCTTTGCAGAATCGCTTTTGTGCAGAAAACAGTAACACTTGTTCAGAACGAAAGAAAGCACAGAGCCCCAGATTTTATGTTGTCCTGGAGAGCTTGCAGAGCACTGGGGAAAGGCAGGCAGAGAATTCCCTGCTAGCACCTTCTCTGTGCCTGGGAAGCACAAGTGTTCACATTGCTTCGCAGAATCGCTTTTGTGCAGAAAACAGTAACACTTGTTCAGAACGAAAGAAAGCACAGAGCCCCAGATTTGCTGTTGTCCTGGAGAGCTTGCAGAGCACTGGGGAAAGGCAGGCAGAGAATTCCCTGCTAGCACCTTCTCTGTGCCTGGGAAGCACAAGTGTTCACATTGCTTTGCAGAATCGCTTTTGTGCAGAAAACAGTAACACTTGTTCAGAACGAAAGAAAGCACAGAGCCCCAGATTTTATGTTGTCCTGGAGAGCTTGCAGAGCACTGGGGAAAGGCAGGCAGAGAATTCCCTGCTAGCACCTTCTCTGTGCCTGGGAAGCACAAGTGTTCACATTGCTTTGCAGAATCGCTTTTGTGCAGAAAACAGTAACACTTGTTCAGAATGAAAGAAAGCACAGAGCCCCAGATTTTATGTTGTCCTGGAGAGCTTGCAGAGCACTGGGGAAAGGCAGGCAGAGAATTCCCTGCTAGCACCTTCTCTGTGCCTGGGAAGCACAAGTGTTCACATTGCTTCGCAGAATCGCTTTTGTGCAGAAAACAGTAACACTTGTTCAGAACGAAAGAAAGCACAGAGCCCCAGATTTGCTGTTGTCCTGGAGAGCTTGCAGAGCACTGGGGAAAGGCAGGCAGAGAATTCCCTGCTAGCACCTTCTCTGTGCCTGGGAAGCACAAGTGTTCATATTGCTTCGCAGAATCGCTTTTGTGCAGAAAACAGTAACACTTGTTCAGAACGAAAGAAAGCACAGAGCCCCAGATTTGCTGTTGTCCTGGAGAGCTTGCAGAGCACTGGGGAAAGGCAGGCAGAGAATTCCCTGCTAGCACCTTCTCTGTGCCTGGGAAGCACAAGTGTTCACATTGCTTCGCAGAATCGCTTTTGTGCAGAAAACAGTAACACTTGTTCAGAATGAAAGAAAGCACAGAACCCCAGATTTTATGTTGTCCTGGAGAGCTTGCAGAGCACTGAGGAAAGGCAGGCAGAGAATTCCCTGCTAGCACCTTCTCTGTGCCTGTTCACATTGCTTTGCAGAATCGCTTTTGTGCAGAAAACAGTAACACTTGTTCAGAACGAAAGAAAGCACAGAGCCCCAGATTTTATGTTGTCCTGGAGAGCTTGCAGAGCACTGGGGAAAGGCAGGCAGAGAATTCCCTGCTAGCACCTTCTCTGTGCCTGGGAAGCACAAGTGTTCACATTGCTTCGCAGAATCGCTTTTGTGCAGAAAACACTAACACTTGTTCAGAACGAAAGAAAGCACAGAACCCCAGATTTTATGTTGTCCTGGAGAGCTTGCAGAGCACTGAGGAAAGGCAGGCAGAGAATTCCCTGCTAGCACCTTCTCTGTGCCTGGGAAGCACAAGTGTTCACATTGCTTTGCAGAATCGCTTTTGTGCAGAAAACAGTAACACTTGTTCAGAACGAAAGAAAGCACAGAGCCCCAGATTTTATGTTGTCCTGGAGAGCTTGCAGAGCACTGGGGAAAGGCAGGCAGAGAATTCCCTGCTAGCACCTTCTCTGTGCCTGTTCACATTGCTTCGCAGAATCGCTTTTGTGCAGAAAACAGTAACACTTGTTCAGAACGAAAGAAAGCACAGAGCCCCAGATTTTATGTTGTCCTGGAGAGCTTGCAGAGCACTGGGGAAAGGCAGGCAGAGAATTCCCTGCTAGCACCTTCTCTGTGCCTGGGAAGCAGAAGTGTTCACATTGCTTCGCAGAATCGCTTTTGTGCAGAAAACAGTAACACTTGTTCAGAACGAAAGAAAGCACAGAACCCCAGATTTTATGTTGTCCTGGAGAGCTTGCAGAGCACTGAGGAAAGGCAGGCAGAGAATTCCCTGCTAGCACCTTCTCTGTGCCTGGGAAGCACAAGTGTTCACATTGCTTCGCAGAATCGCTTTTGTGCAGAAAACAGTAACACTTGTTCAGAACGAAAGAAAGCACAGAGCCCCAGATTTGCTGTTGTCCTGGAGAGCTTGCAGAGCACTGGGGAAAGGCAGGCAGAGAATTCCCTGCTAGCACCTTCTCTGTGCCTGGGAAGCACAAGTGTTCACATTGCTTCGCAGAATCGCTTTTGTGCAGAAAACAGTAACACTTGTTCAGAACGAAAGAAAGCACAGAGCCCCAGATTTGCTGTTGTCCTGGAGAGCTTGCAGAGCACTGGGGAAAGGCAGGCAGAGAATTCCCTGCTAGCACCTTCTCTGTGCCTGGGAAGCAGAAGTGTTCACATTGCTTCGCAGAATCGCTTTTGTGCAGAAAACAGTAACACTTGTTCAGAATGCAAGAAAGCACAGAACCCCAGATTTTATGTTGTCCTGGAGAGCTTGCAGAGCACTGGGGAAAGGCAGGCAGAGAATTCCCTGCTAGCACCTTCTCTGTGCCTGGGAAGCACAAGTGTTCACATTGCTTCGCAGAATCGCTTTTGTGCAGAAAACAGTAACACTTCTTCAGAATGAAAGAAAGCACAGAGCCCCAGATTTTATGTTGTCCTGGAGAGCTTGCAGAGCACTGAGGAAAGGCAGGCAGAGAATTCCCTGATAGCACCTTCTCTGTGCCTGTTCACATTGCTTCGCAGAAGCGCTTTTGTGCAGAAAACAGTAACACTTGTTCAGAACGAAAGAAAGCACAGAGCCCCAGATTTTATGTTGTCCTGGAGAGCTTGCAGAGCACTGGGGAAAGGCAGGCAGAGAATTCCCTGCTAGCACCTTCTCTGTGCCTGGGAAGCACAAGTGTTCACATTGCTTCGCAGAATCGCTTTTGTGCAGAAAACAGTAACACTTGTTCAGAACGAAAGAAAGCACAGAGCCCCAGATTTGCTGTTGTCCTGGAGAGCTTGCAGAGCACTGGGGAAAGGCAGGCAGAGAATTCCCTGCTAGCACCTTCTCTGTGCCTGGGAAGCACAAGTGTTCACATTGCTTCGCAGAATCGCTTTTGTGCAGAAAACAGTAACACTTGTTCAGAACGAAAGAAAGCACAGAGCCCCAGATTTTATGTTGTCCTGGAGAGCTTGCAGAGCACTGGGGAAAGGCAGGCAGAGAATTCCCTGCTAGCACCTTCTCTGTGCCTGGGAAGCAGAAGTGTTCACTTTGCTTCGCAGAATCGCTTTTGTGCAGAAAACAGTAACACTTGTTCAGAATGAAAGAAAGCACAGAGCCCCAAATTTTATGTTGTCCTGGAGAGCTTGCAGAGCACTGAGGAAGGCAGGCAGAGAATTCCCTGCTAGCACCTTCTCTGTGCCTGGGAAGCAGAAGTGTTCACATTGCTTCGCAGAATCGCTTTTGTGCAGAAAACAGTAACACTTGTTCAGAACGAAAGAAAGCACAGAGCCCCAGATTTTATGTTGTCCTGGAGAGCTTGCAGAGCACTGGGGAAAGGCAGGCAGAGAATTCCCTGCTAGCACCTTCTCTGTGCCTGGGAAGCACAAGTGTTCACATTGCTTCGCAGAATCGCTTTTGTGCAGAAAACAGTAACACTTGTTCAGAACGAAAGAAAGCACAGAGCCCCAGATTTGCTGTTGTCCTGGAGAGCTTGCAGAGCACTGGGGAAAGGCAGGCAGAGAATTCCCTGCTAGCACCTTCTCTGTGCCTGGGAAGCACAAGTGTTCATATTGCTTCGCAGAATCGCTTTTGTGCAGAAAACAGTAACACTTGTTCAGAACGAAAGAAAGCACAGAGCCCCAGATTTGCTGTTGTCCTGGAGAGCTTGCAGAGCACTGGGGAAAGGCAGGCAGAGAATTCCCTGCTAGCACCTTCTCTGTGCCTGGGAAGCAGAAGTGTTCACATTGCTTTGCAGAATCGCTTTTGTGCAGAAAACAGTAACACTTGTTCAGAACGAAAGAAAGCACAGAGCCCCAGATTTTATGTTGTCCTGGAGAGCTTGCAGAGCACTGGGGAAAGGCAGGCAGAGAATTCCCTGCTAGCACCTTCTCTGTGCCTGGGAAGCACAAGTGTTCACATTGCTTCGCAGAATCGCTTTTGTGCAGAAAACAGTAACACTTGTTCAGAACGAAAGAAAGCACAGAGCCCCAGATTTGCCGTTGTCCTGGAGAGCTTGCAGAGCACTGGGGAAAGGCAGGCAGAGAATTCCCTGCTAGCACCTTCTCTGTGCCTGTTCACATTGCTTCGCAGAATCGCTTTTGTGCAGAAAACAGTAACACTTGTTCAGAACGAAAGAAAGCACAGAGTCCCAGATTTTATGTTGTCCTGGAGAGCTTGCAGAGCACTGGGGAAAGGCAGGCAGAGAATTCCCTGCTAGCACCTTCTCTGTGCCTGGGAAGCACAAGTGTTCACATTGCTTCGCAGAATCGCTTTTGTGCAGAAAACAGTAACACTTGTTCAGAACGAAAGAAAGCACAGAGCCCCAGATTTTATGTTGTCCTGGAGAGCTTGCAGAGCACTGGGGAAAGGCAGGCAGAGAATTCCCTGCTAGCACCTTCTCTGTGCCTGGGAAGCAGAAGTGTTCACATTGCTTTGCAGAATCGCTTTTGTGCAGAAAACAGTAACACTTGTTCAGAATGAAAGAAAGCACAGAGCCCCAGATTTTATGTTGTCCTGGAGAGCTTGCAGAGCACTGGGGAAAGGCAGGCAGAGAATTCCCTGCTAGCACCTTCTCTGTGCCTGGGAAGCACAAGTGTTCACATTGCTTCGCAGAATCGCTTTTGTGCAGAAAACAGTAACACTTGTTCAGAACGAAAGAAAGCACAGAACCCCAGATTTTATGTTGTCCTGGAGAGCTTGCAGAGCACTGAGGAAAGGCAGGCAGAGAATTCCCTGCTAGCACCTTCTCTGTGCCTGGGAAGCAGAAGTGTTCACATTGCTTCGCAGAATCGCTTTTGTGCAGAAAACAGTAACACTTGTTCAGAATGAAAGAAAGCACAGAGCCCCAGATTTTATGTTGTCCTGGAGAGCTTGCAGAGCACTGGGGAAAGGCAGGCAGAGAATTCCCTGCTAGCACCTTCTCTGTGCCTGGGAAGCAGAAGTGTTCACATTGCTTCGCAGAATCGCTTTTGTGCAGAAAACAGTAACACTTGTTCAGAACGAAAGAAAGCACAGAGCCCCAGATTTGCTGTTGTCCTGGAGAGCTTGCAGAGCACTGGGGAAAGGCAGGCAGAGAATTCCCTGCTAGCACCTTCTCTGTGCCTGGGAAGCACAAGTGTTCACATTGCTTCGCAGAATCGCTTTTGTGCAGAAAACAGTAACACTTGTTCAGAATGAAAGAAAGCACAGAACCCCAGATTTTATGTTGTCCTGGAGAGCTTGCAGAGCACTAAGGAAAGGCAGGCAGAGAATTCACTGCTAGCACCTTCTCTGTGCCTGTTCACATTGCTTCGCAGAATCGCTTTTGTGCAGAAAACAGTAACACTTGTTCAGAACGAAAGAAAGCACAGAGCCCCAGATTTTATGTTGTCCTGGAGAGCTTGCAGAGCACGGGGGAAAGGCAGGCAGAGAATTCCCTGCTAGCACCTTCTCTGTGCCTGGGAAGCAGAAGTGTTCACATTGCTTTGCAGAATCGCTTTTGTGCAGAAAACAGTAACACTTGTTCAGAACGAAAGAAAGCACAGAGCCCCAGATTTTATGTTGTCCTGGAGAGCTTGCAGAGCACTGGGGAAAGGCAGGCAGAGAATTCCCTGCTAGCACCTTCTCTGTGCCTGGGAAGCACAAGTGTTCACATTGCTTTGCAGAATCGCTTTTGTGCAGAAAACAGTAACACTTGTTCAGAACGAAAGAAAGCACAGAGCCCCAGATTTTATGTTGTCCTGGAGAGCTTGCAGAGCACTGAGGAAAGGCAGGCAGAGAATTCCCTGCTAGCACCTTCTCTGTGCCTGGGAAGCAGAAGTGTTCACATTGCTTTGCAGAATCGCTTTTGTGCAGAAAACAGTAACACTTGTTCAGAACGAAAGAAAGCACAGAGCCCCAGATTTGCTGTTGTCCTGGAGAGCTTGCAGAGCACTGGGGAAAGGCAGGCAGACAATTCCCTGCTAGCACCTTCTCTGTGCCTGTTCACATTGCTTCGCAGAATCGCTTTTGTGCAGAAAACAGTAACACTTGTTCAGAACGAAAGAAAGCACAGAGCCCCAGATTTTATGTTGTCCTGGAGAGCTTGCAGAGCACTGGGGAAAGGCAGGCAGAGAATTCCCTGCTAGCACCTTCTCTGTGCCTGGGAAGCACAAGTGTTCACATTGCTTCGCAGAATCGCTTTTGTGCAGAAAACAGTAACACTTGTTCAGAACGAAAGAAAGCACAGAGCCCCAGATTTGCTGTTGTCCTGGAGAGCTTGCAGAGCACTGGGGAAAGGCAGGCAGAGAATTCCCTGCTAGCACCTTCTCTGTGCCTGGGAAGCACAAGTGTTCACATTGCTTCGCAGAATCGCTTTTGTGCAGAAAACAGTAACACTTGTTCAGAACGAAAGAAAGCACAGAGCCCCAGATTTTATGTTGTCCTGGAGAGCTTGCAGAGCACTGGGGAAAGGCAGGCAGAGAATTCCCTGCTAGCACCTTCTCTGTGCCTGGGAAGCACAAGTGTTCACATTGCTTTGCAGAATCGCTTTTGTGCAGAAAACAGTAACACTTGTTCAGAATGAAAGAAAGCACAGAGCCCCAGATTTTATGTTGTCCTGGAGAGCTTGCAGAGCACTGGGGAAAGGCAGGCAGAGAATTCCCTGCTAGCACCTTCTCTGTGCCTGGGAAGCAGAAGTGTTCACATTGCTTCGCAGAATCGCTTTTGTGCAGAAAACAGTAACACTTGTTCAGAACGAAAGAAAGCACAGAGCCCCAGATTTTATGTTGTCCTGGAGAGCTTGCAGAGCACTGGGGAAAGGCAGGCAGAGAATTCCCTGCTAGCACCTTCTCTGTGCCTGGGAAGCACAAGTGTTCATATTGCTTCGCAGAATCGCTTTTGTGCAGAAAACAGTAACACTTGTTCAGAACGAAAGAAAGCACAGAGCCCCAGATTTTATGTTGTCCTGGAGAGCTTGCAGAGCACTGGGGAAAGGCAGGCAGAGAATTCCCTGCTAGCACCTTCTCTGTGCCTGGGAAGCACAAGTGTTCACATTGCTTCGCAGAATCGCTTTTGTGCAGAAAACAGTAACACTTGTTCAGAACGAAAGAAAGCACAGAGCCCCAGATTTGCTGTTGTCCTGGAGAGCTTGCAGAGCACTGGGGAAAGGCAGGCAGACAATTCCCTGCTAGCACCTTCTCTGTGCCTGGGAAGCACAAGTGTTCACATTGCTTCGCAGAATCGCTTTTGTGCAGAAAACAGTAACACTTGTTCAGAACGAAAGAAAGCACAGAGCCCCAGATTTGCTGTTGTCCTGGAGAGCTTGCAGAGCACTGGGGAAAGGCAGGCAGACAATTCCCTGCTAGCACCTTCTCTGTGCCTGTTCACATTGCTTCGCAGAATCGCTTTTGTGCAGAAAACAGTAACACTTGTTCAGAATGAAAGAAAGCACAGAGCCCCAGATTTTATGTTGTCCTGGAGAGCTTGCAGAGCACTGGGGAAAGGCAGGCAGAGAATTCCCTGCTAGCACCTTCTCTGTGCCTGGGAAGCAGAAGTGTTCACATTGCTTCGCAGAATCGCTTTTGTGCAGAAAACAGTAACACTTGTTCAGAACGAAAGAAAGCACAGAGCCCCAGATTTGCTGTTGTCCTGGAGAGCTTGCAGAGCACTGGGGAAAGGCAGGCAGAGAATTCCCTGCTAGCACCTTCTCTGTGCCTGGGAAGCACAAGTGTTCACATTGCTTCGCAGAATCGCTTTTGTGCAGAAAACAGTAACACTTGTTCAGAACGAAAGAAAGCACAGAGCCCCAGATTTTATGTTGTCCTGGAGAGCTTGCAGAGCACTGGGGAAAGGCAGGCAGAGAATTCCCTGCTAGCACCTTCTCTGTGCCTGGGAAGCACAAGTGTTCACATTGCTTTGCAGAATCGCTTTTGTGCAGAAAACAGTAACACTTGTTCAGAATGAAAGAAAGCACAGAGCCCCAGATTTTATGTTGTCCTGGAGAGCTTGCAGAGCACTGGGGAAAGGCAGGCAGAGAATTCCCTGCTAGCACCTTCTCTGTGCCTGGGAAGCACAAGTGTTCACATTGCTTCGCAGAATCGCTTTTGTGCAGAAAACAGTAACACTTGTTCAGAACGAAAGAAAGCACAGAGCCCCAGATTTGCTGTTGTCCTGGAGAGCTTGCAGAGCACTGGGGAAAGGCAGGCAGAGAATTCCCTGCTAGCACCTTCTCTGTGCCTGGGAAGCACAAGTGTTCACATTGCTTCGCAGAATCGCTTTTGTGCAGAAAACAGTAACACTTGTTCAGAATGAAAGAAAGCACAGAACCCCAGATTTTATGTTGTCCTGGAGAGCTTGCAGAGCACTGAGGAAAGGCAGGCAGAGAATTCCCTGCTAGCACCTTCTCTGTGCCTGTTCACATTGCTTTGCAGAATCGCTTTTGTGCAGAAAACAGTAACACTTGTTCAGAACGAAAGAAAGCACAGAGCCCCAGATTTTATGTTGTCCTGGAGAGCTTGCAGAGCACTGGGGAAAGGCAGGCAGAGAATTCCCTGCTAGCACCTTCTCTGTGCCTGGGAAGCAGAAGTGTTCACATTGCTTCGCAGAATCGCTTTTGTGCAGAAAACACTAACACTTGTTCAGAACGAAAGAAAGCACAGAACCCCAGATTTTATGTTGTCCTGGAGAGCTTGCAGAGCACTGAGGAAAGGCAGGCAGAGAATTCCCTGCTAGCACCTTCTCTGTGCCTGGGAAGCACAAGTGTTCACATTGCTTGGCAGAATCGCTTTTGTGCAGAAAACAGTAACACTTGTTCAGAACGAAAGAAAGCACAGAGCCCCAGATTTGCTGTTGTCCTGGAGAGCTTGCAGAGCACTGGGGAAAGGCAGGCAGAGAATTCCCTGCTAGCACCTTCTCTGTGCCTGGGAAGCAGAAGTGTTCACATTGCTTCGCAGAATCGCTTTTGTGCAGAAAACAGTAACAGTTGTTCAGAACGAAAGAAAGCACAGAGCCCCAGATTTTATGTTGTCCTGGAGAGCTTGCAGAGCACTGGGGAAAGGCAGGCAGAGAATTCCCTGCTAGCACCTTCTCTGTGCCTGGGAAGCACAAGTGTTCACATTGCTTCGCAGAATCGCTTTTGTGCAGAAAACAGTAACACTTGTTCAGAACGAAAGAAAGCACAGAGCCCCAGATTTTATGTTGTCCTGGAGAGCTTGCAGAGCACTGGGGAAAGGCAGGCAGAGAATTCCCTGCTAGCACCTTCTCTGTGCCTGGGAAGCACAAGTGTTCACATTGCTTCGCAGAATCGCTTTTGTGCAGAAAACAGTAACACTTGTTCAGAATGAAAGAAAGCACAGAACCCCAGATTTTATGTTGTCCTGGAGAGCTTGCAGAGCACTGGGGAAAGGCAGGCAGAGAATTCCCTGCTAGCACCTTCTCTGTGCCTGGGAAGCACAAGTGTTCACATTGCTTCGCAGAATCGCTTTTGTGCAGAAAACAGTAACACTTGTTCAGAATGAAAGAAAGCACAGAACCCCAGATTTTATGTTGTCCTGGAGAGCTTGCAGAGCACTAAGGAAAGGCAGGCAGAGAATTCCCTGCTAGCACCTTCTCTGTGCCTGTTCACATTGCTTCGCAGAATCGCTTTTGTGCAGAAAACAGTAACACTTGTTCAGAACGAAAGAAAGCACAGAGCCCCAGATTTTATGTTGTCCTGGAGAGCTTGCAGAGCACTGGGGAAAGGCAGGCAGAGAATTCCCTGCTAGCACCTTCTCTGTGCCTGGGAAGCACAAGTGTTCATATTGCTTCGCAGAATCGCTTTTCTGCAGAAAACAGTAACACTTGTTCAGAATGAAAGAAAGCACAGAACCCCAGATTTTATGTTGTCCTGGAGAGCTTGCAGAGCACTGGGGAAAGGCAGGCAGAGAATTCCCTGCTAGCACCTTCTCTGTGCCTGGGAAGCACAAGTGTTCACATTGCTTCGCAGAATCGCTTTTGTGCAGAAAACAGTAACACTTGTTCAGAATGAAAGAAAGCACAGAACCCCAGATTTTATGTTGTCCTGGAGAGCTTGCAGAGCACTAAGGAAAGGCAGGCAGAGAATTCCCTGCTAGCACCTTCTCTGTGCCTGTTCACATTGCTTCGCAGAATCGCTTTTGTGCAGAAAACAGTAACACTTGTTCAGAACGAAAGAAAGCACAGAGCCCCAGATTTTATGTTGTCCTGGAGAGCTTGCAGAGCACTGGGGAAAGGCAGGCAGAGAATTCCCTGCTAGCACCTTCTCTGTGCCTGGGAAGCAGAAGTGTTCACATTGCTTCGCAGAATCGCTTTTGTGCAGAAAACAGTAACACTTGTTCAGAACGAAAGAAAGCACAGAGCCCCAGATTTGCTGTTGTCCTGGAGAGCTTGCAGAGCACTGGGGAAAGGCAGGCAGAGAATTCCCTGCTATCACCTTCTCTGTGCCTGGGAAGCAGAAGTGTTCACATTGCTTCGCAGAATCGCTTTTGTGCAGAAGACAGTAACACTTGTTCAGAACGAAAGAAAGCACAGAGCCCCAGATTTTATGTTGTCCTGGAGAGCTTGCAGAGCACTGGGGAAAGGCAGGCAGAGAATTCCCTGCTAGCACCTTCTCTGTGCCTGGGAAGCAGAAGTGTTCACTTTGCTTCGCAGAATCGCTTTTGTGCAGAAAACAGTAACACTTGTTCAGAATGAAAGAAAGCACAGAGCCCCAGATTTTATGTTGTCCTGGAGAGCTTGCAGAGCACTGAGGAAGGCAGGCAGAGAATTCCCTGCTAGCACCTTCTCTGTGCCTGGGAAGCAGAAGTGTTCACATTGCTTCGCAGAATCGCTTTTGTGCAGAAAACAGTAACACTTGTTCAGAACGAAAGAAAGCACAGAGCCCCAGATTTTATGTTGTCCTGGAGAGCTTGCAGAGCACTGGGGAAAGGCAGGCAGAGAATTCCCTGCTAGCACCTTCTCTGTGCCTGGGAAGCAGAAGTGTTCACATTGCTTTGCAGAATCGCTTTTGTGCAGAAAACAGTAACACTTGTTCAGAACGAAAGAAAGCACAGAGCCCCAGATTTTATGTTGTCCTGGAGAGCTTGCAGAGCACTGGGGAAAGGCAGGCAGAGAATTCCCTGCTAGCACCTTCTCTGTGCCTGGGAAGCACAAGTGTTCACTTTGCTTCGCAGAATCGCTTTTGTGCAGAAAACAGTAACACTTGTTCAGAATGAAAGAAAGCACAGAGCCCCAGATTTTATGTTGTCCTGGAGAGCTTGCAGAGCACTGGGGAAAGGCAGGCAGAGAATTCCCTGCTAGCACCTTCTCTGTGCCTGGGAAGCAGAAGTGTTCACATTGCTTTGCAGAATCGCTTTTGTGCAGAAAACAGTAACACTTGTTCAGAACGAAAGAAAGCACAGAGCCCCAGATTTTATGTTGTCCTGGAGAGCTTGCAGAGCACTGGGGAAAGGCAGGCAGAGAATTCCCTGCTAGCACCTTCTCTGTGCCTGGGAAGCACAAGTGTTCATATTGCTTCGCAGAATCGCTTTTCTGCAGAAAACAGTAACACTTGTTCAGAATGAAAGAAAGCACAGAACCCCAGATTTTATGTTGTCCTGGAGAGCTTGCAGAGCACTGGGGAAAGGCAGGCAGAGAATTCCCTGCTAGCACCTTCTCTGTGCCTGGGAAGCACAAGTGTTCACATTGCTTCGCAGAATCGCTTTTGTGCAGAAAACAGTAACACTTGTTCAGAATGAAAGAAAGCACAGAACCCCAGATTTTATGTTGTCCTGGAGAGCTTGCAGAGCACTAAGGAAAGGCAGGCAGAGAATTCCCTGCTAGCACCTTCTCTGTGCCTGTTCACATTGCTTCGCAGAATCGCTTTTGTGCAGAAAACAGTAACACTTGTTCAGAACGAAAGAAAGCACAGAGCCCCAGATTTTATGTTGTCCTGGAGAGCTTGCAGAGCACTGGGGAAAGGCAGGCAGAGAATTCCCTGCTAGCACCTTCTCTGTGCCTGGGAAGCAGAAGTGTTCACATTGCTTCGCAGAATCGCTTTTGTGCAGAAAACAGTAACACTTGTTCAGAACGAAAGAAAGCACAGAGCCCCAGATTTGCTGTTGTCCTGGAGAGCTTGCAGAGCACTGGGGAAAGGCAGGCAGAGAATTCCCTGCTATCACCTTCTCTGTGCCTGGGAAGCAGAAGTGTTCACATTGCTTCGCAGAATCGCTTTTGTGCAGAAGACAGTAACACTTGTTCAGAACGAAAGAAAGCACAGAGCCCCAGATTTTATGTTGTCCTGGAGAGCTTGCAGAGCACTGGGGAAAGGCAGGCAGAGAATTCCCTGCTAGCACCTTCTCTGTGCCTGGGAAGCAGAAGTGTTCACTTTGCTTCGCAGAATCGCTTTTGTGCAGAAAACAGTAACACTTGTTCAGAATGAAAGAAAGCACAGAGCCCCAGATTTTATGTTGTCCTGGAGAGCTTGCAGAGCACTGAGGAAGGCAGGCAGAGAATTCCCTGCTAGCACCTTCTCTGTGCCTGGGAAGCAGAAGTGTTCACATTGCTTCGCAGAATCGCTTTTGTGCAGAAAACAGTAACACTTGTTCAGAACGAAAGAAAGCACAGAGCCCCAGATTTTATGTTGTCCTGGAGAGCTTGCAGAGCACTGGGGAAAGGCAGGCAGAGAATTCCCTGCTAGCACCTTCTCTGTGCCTGGGAAGCAGAAGTGTTCACATTGCTTTGCAGAATCGCTTTTGTGCAGAAAACAGTAACACTTGTTCAGAACGAAAGAAAGCACAGAGCCCCAGATTTTATGTTGTCCTGGAGAGCTTGCAGAGCACTGGGGAAAGGCAGGCAGAGAATTCCCTGCTAGCACCTTCTCTGTGCCTGGGAAGCACAAGTGTTCACTTTGCTTCGCAGAATCGCTTTTGTGCAGAAAACAGTAACACTTGTTCAGAATGAAAGAAAGCACAGAGCCCCAGATTTTATGTTGTCCTGGAGAGCTTGCAGAGCACTGGGGAAAGGCAGGCAGAGAATTCCCTGCTAGCACCTTCTCTGTGCCTGGGAAGCAGAAGTGTTCACATTGCTTTGCAGAATCGCTTTTGTGCAGAAAACAGTAACACTTGTTCAGAACGAAAGAAAGCACAGAGCCCCAGATTTTATGTTGTCCTGGAGAGCTTGCAGAGCACTGGGGAAAGGCAGGCAGAGAATTCCCTGCTAGCACCTTCTCTGTGCCTGGGAAGCACAAGTGTTCACATTGCTTCGCAGAATCGCTTTTGTGCAGAAAACAGTAACACTTGTTCAGAATGAAAGAAAGCACAGAACCCCAGATTTTATGTTGTCCTGGAGAGCTTGCAGAGCACTGGGGAAAGGCAGGCAGAGAATTCCCTGCTAGCACCTTCTCTGTGCCTGGGAAGCACAAGTGTTCACATTGCTTCGCAGAATCGCTTTTGTGCAGAAAACAGTAACACTTGTTCAGAATGAAAGAAAGCACAGAACCCCAGATTTTATGTTGTCCTGGAGAGCTTGCAGAGCACTAAGGAAAGGCAGGCAGAGAATTCCCTGCTAGCACCTTCTCTGTGCCTGTTCACATTGCTTCGCAGAATCGCTTTTGTGCAGAAAACAGTAACACTTGTTCAGAACGAAAGAAAGCACAGAGCCCCAGATTTTATGTTGTCCTGGAGAGCTTGCAGAGCACTGGGGAAAGGCAGGCAGAGAATTCCCTGCTAGCACCTTCTCTGTGCCTGGGAAGCACAAGTGTTCATATTGCTTCGCAGAATCGCTTTTCTGCAGAAAACAGTAACACTTGTTCAGAATGAAAGAAAGCACAGAACCCCAGATTTTATGTTGTCCTGGAGAGCTTGCAGAGCACTGGGGAAAGGCAGGCAGAGAATTCCCTGCTAGCACCTTCTCTGTGCCTGGGAAGCACAAGTGTTCACATTGCTTCGCAGAATCGCTTTTGTGCAGAAAACAGTAACACTTGTTCAGAATGAAAGAAAGCACAGAACCCCAGATTTTATGTTGTCCTGGAGAGCTTGCAGAGCACTAAGGAAAGGCAGGCAGAGAATTCCCTGCTAGCACCTTCTCTGTGCCTGTTCACATTGCTTCGCAGAATCGCTTTTGTGCAGAAAACAGTAACACTTGTTCAGAACGAAAGAAAGCACAGAGCCCCAGATTTTATGTTGTCCTGGAGAGCTTGCAGAGCACTGGGGAAAGGCAGGCAGAGAATTCCCTGCTAGCACCTTCTCTGTGCCTGGGAAGCAGAAGTGTTCACATTGCTTCGCAGAATCGCTTTTGTGCAGAAAACAGTAACACTTGTTCAGAACGAAAGAAAGCACAGAGCCCCAGATTTGCTGTTGTCCTGGAGAGCTTGCAGAGCACTGGGGAAAGGCAGGCAGAGAATTCCCTGCTATCACCTTCTCTGTGCCTGGGAAGCAGAAGTGTTCACATTGCTTCGCAGAATCGCTTTTGTGCAGAAGACAGTAACACTTGTTCAGAACGAAAGAAAGCACAGAGCCCCAGATTTTATGTTGTCCTGGAGAGCTTGCAGAGCACTGGGGAAAGGCAGGCAGAGAATTCCCTGCTAGCACCTTCTCTGTGCCTGGGAAGCAGAAGTGTTCACTTTGCTTCGCAGAATCGCTTTTGTGCAGAAAACAGTAACACTTGTTCAGAATGAAAGAAAGCACAGAGCCCCAGATTTTATGTTGTCCTGGAGAGCTTGCAGAGCACTGGGGAAAGGCAGGCAGAGAATTCCCTGCTAGCACCTTCTCTGTGCCTGGGAAGCAGAAGTGTTCACATTGCTTCGCAGAATCGCTTTTGTGCAGAAAACAGTAACACTTGTTCAGAACGAAAGAAAGCACAGAGCCCCAGATTTTATGTTGTCCTGGAGAGCTTGCAGAGCACTGGGGAAAGGCAGGCAGAGAATTCCCTGCTAGCACCTTCTCTGTGCCTGGGAAGCAGAAGTGTTCACATTGCTTTGCAGAATCGCTTTTGTGCAGAAAACAGTAACACTTGTTCAGAACGAAAGAAAGCACAGAGCCCCAGATTTTATGTTGTCCTGGAGAGCTTGCAGAGCACTGGGGAAAGGCAGGCAGAGAATTCCCTGCTAGCACCTTCTCTGTGCCTGGGAAGCACAAGTGTTCACATTGCTTCGCAGAATCGCTTTTGTGCAGAAAACAGTAACACTTGTTCAGAACGAAAGAAAGCACAGAGCCCCAGATTTGCTGTTGTCCTGGAGAGCTTGCAGAGCACTGGGGAAAGGCAGGCAGAGAATTCCCTGCTAGCACCTTCTCTGTGCCTGGGAAGCAGAAGTGTTCACTTTGCTTCGCAGAATCGCTTTTGTGCAGAAAACAGTAACACTTGTTCAGAATGAAAGAAAGCACAGAGCCCCAGATTTTATGTTGTCCTGGAGAGCTTGCAGAGCACTGAGGAAGGCAGGCAGAGAATTCCCTGCTAGCACCTTCTCTGTGCCTGGGAAGCAGAAGTGTTCACATTGCTTCGCAGAATCGCTTTTGTGCAGAAAACAGTAACACTTGTTCAGAACGAAAGAAAGCACAGAGCCCCAGATTTTATGTTGTCCTGGAGAGCTTGCAGAGCACTGGGGAAAGGCAGGCAGAGAATTCCCTGCTAGCACCTTCTCTGTGCCTGGGAAGCACAAGTGTTCACATTGCTTTGCAGAATCGCTTTTGTGCAGAAAACACTAACACTTGTTCAGAACGAAAGAAAGCACAGAGCCCCAGATTTTATGTTGTCCTGGAGAGCTTGCAGAGCACTGGGGAAAGGCAGGCAGAGAATTCCCTGCTAGCACCTTCTCTGTGCCTGGGAAGCACAAGTGTTCACATTGCTTTGCAGAATCGCTTTTGTGCAGAAAACAGTAACACTTGTTCAGAATGAAAGAAAGCACAGAGCCCCAGATTTTATGTTGTCCTGGAGAGCTTGCAGAGCACTGGGGAAAGGCAGGCAGAGAATTCCCTGCTAGCACCTTCTCTGTGCCTGGGAAGCAGAAGTGTTCACATTGCTTCGCAGAATCGCTTTTGTGCAGAAAACAGTAACACTTGTTCAGAACGAAAGAAAGCACAGAGCCCCAGATTTTATGTTGTCCTGGAGAGCTTGCAGAGCACTGGGGAAAGGCAGGCAGAGAATTCCCTGCTAGCACCTTCTCTGTGCCTGGGAAGCACAAGTGTTCATATTGCTTCGCAGAATCGCTTTTGTGCAGAAAACAGTAACACTTGTTCAGAACGAAAGAAAGCACAGAGCCCCAGATTTGCTGTTGTCCTGGAGAGCTTGCAGAGCACTGGGTAAAGGCAGGCAGAGAATTCCCTGCTAGCACCTTCTCTGTGCCTGGGAAGCAGAAGTGTTCACTTTGCTTCGCAGAATCGCTTTTGTGCAGAAAACAGTAACACTTGTTCAGAATGAAAGAAAGCACAGAACCCCAGATTTTATGTTGTCCTGGAGAGCTTGCAGAGCACTGAGGAAAGGCAGGCAGAGAATTCCCTGCTAGCACCTTCTCTGTGCCTGTTCACATTGCTTTGCAGAATCGCTTTTGTGCAGAAAACAGTAACACTTGTTCAGAACGAAAGAAAGCACAGAGCCCCAGATTTTATGTTGTCCTGGAGAGCTTGCAGAGCACTGAGGAAAGGCAGGCAGAGAATTCCCTGCTAGCACCTTCTCTGTGCCTGGGAAGCACAAGTGTTCACATTGCTTCGCAGAATCGCTTTTGTGCAGAAAACAGTAACACTTGTTCAGAACGAAAGAAAGCACAGAGCCCCAGATTTGCTGTTGTCCTGGAGAGCTTGCAGAGCACTGGGGAAAGGCAGGCAGAGAATTCCCTGCTAGCACCTTCTCTGTGCCTGTTCACATTGCTTCGCAGAATCGCTTTTGTGCAGAAAACAGTAACACTTGTTCAGAACGAAAGAAAGCACAGAGTCCCAGATTTTATGTTGTCCTGGAGAGCTTGCAGAGCACTGGGGAAAGGCAGGCAGAGAATTCCCTGCTAGCACCTTCTCTGTGCCTGGGAAGCAGAAGTGTTCACATTGCTTTGCAGAATCGCTTTTGTGCAGAAAACAGTAACAGTTGTTCAGAACGAAAGAAAGCACAGAGCCCCAGATTTGCTGTTGTCCTGGAGAGCTTGCAGAGCACTGGGGAAAGGCAGGCAGAGAATTCCCTGCTAGCACCTTCTCTGTGCCTGGGAAGCACAAGTGTTCACATTGCTTCGCAGAATCGCTTTTGTGCAGAAAACAGTAACACTTGTTCAGAACGAAAGAAAGCACAGAACCCCAGATTTTATGTTGTCCTGGAGAGCTTGCAGAGCACTGAGGAAAGGCAGGCAGAGAATTCCCTGCTAGCACCTTCTCTGTGCCTGGGAAGCAGAAGTGTTCACATTGCTTCGCAGAATCGCTTTTGTGCAGAAAACAGTAACACTTGTTCAGAACGAAAGAAAGCACAGAGCCCCAGATTTTATGTTGTCCTGGAGAGCTTGCAGAGCACTGGGGAAAGGCAGGCAGAGAATTCCCTGCTAGCACCTTCTCTGTGCCTGGGAAGCACAAGTGTTCACATTGCTTCGCAGAATCGCTTTTGTGCAGAAAACAGTAACACTTGTTCAGAACGAAAGAAAGCACAGAACCCCAGATTTTATGTTGTCCTGGAGAGCTTGCAGAGCACTGAGGAAAGGCAGGCAGAGAATTCCCTGCTAGCACCTTCTCTGTGCCTGGGAAGCAGAAGTGTTCACATTGCTTCGCAGAATCGCTTTTGTGCAGAAAACAGTAACACTTGTTCAGAACGAAAGAAAGCACAGAGCCCCAGATTTTATGTTGTCCTGGAGAGCTTGCAGAGCACTGGGGAAAGGCAGGCAGAGAATTCCCTGCTAGCACCTTCTCTGTGCCTGGGAAGCACAAGTGTTCACATTGCTTGGCAGAATCGCTTTTGTGCAGAAAACAGTAACACTTGTTCAGAACGAAAGAAAGCACAGAGCCCCAGATTTGCTGTTGTCCTGGAGAGCTTGCAGAGCACTGGGGAAAGGCAGGCAGAGAATTCCCTGCTAGCACCTTCTCTGTGCCTGGGAAGCACAAGTGTTCACATTGCTTCGCAGAATCGCTTTTGTGCAGAAAACAGTAACACTTGTTCAGAACGAAAGAAAGCACAGAGCCCCAGATTTTATGTTGTCCTGGAGAGCTTGCAGAGCACTGGGGAAAGGCAGGCAGAGAATTCCCTGCTAGCACCTTCTCTGTGCCTGGGAAGCACAAGTGTTCACATTGCTTCGCAGAATCGCTTTTGTGCAGAAAACAGTAACACTTGTTCAGAATGAAAGAAAGCACAGAACCCCAGATTTTATGTTGTCCTGGAGAGCTTGCAGAGCACTAAGGAAAGGCAGGCAGAGAATTCCCTGCTAGCACCTTCTCTGTGCCTGTTCACATTGCTTTGCAGAATCGCTTTTGTGCAGAAAACAGTAACACTTGTTCAGAACGAAAGAAAGCACAGAGCCCCAGATTTTATGTTGTCCTGGAGAGCTTGCAGAGCACTGGGGAAAGGCAGGCAGAGAATTCCCTGCTAGCACCTTCTCTGTGCCTGGGAAGCAGAAGTGTTCACATTGCTTCGCAGAATCGCTTTTGTGCAGAAAACAGTAACACTTGTTCAGAACGAAAGAAAGCACAGAGCCCCAGATTTTATGTTGTCCTGGAGAGCTTGCAGAGCACTGGGGAAAGGCAGGCAGAGAATTCCCTGCTAGCACCTTCTCTGTGCCTGGGAAGCACAAGTGTTCACATTGCTTTGCAGAATCGCTTTTGTGCAGAAAACAGTAACACTTGTTCAGAACGAAAGAAAGCACAGAGCCCCAGATTTTATGTTGTCCTGGAGAGCTTGCAGAGCACTGGGGAAAGGCAGGCAGAGAATTCCCTGCTAGCACCTTCTCTGTGCCTGGGAAGCAGAAGTGTTCACATTGCTTCGCAGAATCGCTTTTGTGCAGAAAACAGTAACACTTGTTCAGAACGAAAGAAAGCACAGAGCCCCAGATTTGCTGTTGTCCTGGAGAGCTTGCAGAGCACTGGCGAAAGGCAGGCAGACAATTCCCTGCTAGCACCTTCTCTGTGCCTGTTCACATTGCTTCGCAGAATCGCTTTTGTGCAGAAAACAGTAACACTTGTTCAGAACGAAAGAAAGCACAGAGCCCCAGATTTTATGTTGTCCTGGAGAGCTTGCAGAGCACTGGGGAAAGGCAGGCAGAGAATTCCCTGCTAGCACCTTCTCTGTGCCTGGGAAGCACAAGTGTTCACATTGCTTCGCAGAATCGCTTTTGTGCAGAAAACAGTAACACTTGTTCAGAACGAAAGAAAGCACAGAGCCCCAGATTTGCTGTTGTCCTGGAGAGCTTGCAGAGCACTGGGGAAAGGCAGGCAGAGAATTCCCTGCTAGCACCTTCTCTGTGCCTGGGAAGCACAAGTGTTCACATTGCTTGGCAGAATCGCTTTTGTGCAGAAAACAGTAACACTTGTTCAGAACGAAAGAAAGCACAGAGCCCCAGATTTTATGTTGTCCTGGAGAGCTTGCAGAGCACTGGGGAAAGGCAGGCAGAGAATTCCCTGCTAGCACCTTCTCTGTGCCTGGGAAGCACAAGTGTTCACATTGCTTTGCAGAATCGCTTTTGTGCAGAAAACAGTAACACTTGTTCAGAACGAAAGAAAGCACAGAGCCCCAGATTTTATGTTGTCCTGGAGAGCTTGCAGAGCACTGGGGAAAGGCAGGCAGAGAATTCCCTGCTAGCACCTTCTCTGTGCCTGGGAAGCACAAGTGTTCACATTGCTTCGCAGAATCGCTTTTGTGCAGAAAACAGTAACACTTGTTCAGAACGAAAGAAAGCACAGAGCCCCAGATTTTATGTTGTCCTGGAGAGCTTGCAGAGCACTGGGGAAAGGCAGGCAGAGAATTCCCTGCTAGCACCTTCTCTGTGCCTGGGAAGCACAAGTGTTCATATTGCTTCGCAGAATCGCTTTTGTGCAGAAAACAGTAACACTTGTTCAGAACGAAAGAAAGCACAGAGCCCCAGATTTGCTGTTGTCCTGGAGAGCTTGCAGAGCACTGGGGAAAGGCAGGCAGAGAATTCCCTGCTAGCACCTTCTCTGTGCCTGGGAAGCACAAGTGTTCACATTGCTTCGCAGAATCGCTTTTGTGCAGAAAACAGTAACACTTGTTCAGAACGAAAGAAAGCACAGAACCCCAGATTTTATGTTGTCCTGGAGAGCTTGCAGAGCACTGGGGAAAGGCAGGCAGAGAATTCCCTGCTAGCACCTTCTCTGTGCCTGGGAAGCAGAAGTGTTCACATTGCTTCGCAGAATCGCTTTTGTGCAGAAAACAGTAACACTTGTTCAGAACGAAAGAAAGAACAGAGCCCCAGATTTTATGTTGTCCTGGAGAGCTTGCAGAGCACTGGGGAAAGGCAGGCAGAGAATTCCCTGCTAGCACCTTCTCTGTGCCTGGGAAGCAGAAGTGTTCACTTTGCTTCGCAGAATCGCTTTTGTGCAGAAAACAGTAACACTTGTTCAGAATGAAAGAAAGCACAGAGCCCCAAATTTTATGTTGTCCTGGAGAGCTTGCAGAGCACTGAGGAAGGCAGGCAGAGAATTCCCTGCTAGCACCTTCTCTGTGCCTGGGAAGCAGAAGTGTTCACATTGCTTCGCAGAATCGCTTTTGTGCAGAAAACAGTAACACTTGTTCAGAACGAAAGAAAGCACAGAGCCCCAGATTTTATGTTGTCCTGGAGAGCTTGCAGAGCACTGGGGAAAGGCAGGCAGAGAATTCCCTGCTAGCACCTTCTCTGTGCCTGGGAAGCACAAGTGTTCACATTGCTTCGCAGAATCGCTTTTGTGCAGAAAACAGTAACACTTGTTCAGAACGAAAGAAAGCACAGAGCCCCAGATTTGCTGTTGTCCTGGAGAGCTTGCAGAGCACTGGGGAAAGGCAGGCAGAGAATTCCCTGCTAGCACCTTCTCTGTGCCTGGGAAGCACAAGTGTTCACATTGCTTCGCAGAATCGCTTTTGTGCAGAAAACAGTAACACTTGTTCAGAACGAAAGAAAGCACAGAGCCCCAGATTTGCTGTTGTCCTGGAGAGCTTGCAGAGCACTGGGGAAAGGCAGGCAGAGAATTCCCTGCTAGCACCTTCTCTGTGCCTGGGAAGCAGAAGTGTTCACATTGCTTCGCAGAATCGCTTTTGTGCAGAAAACAGTAACACTTGTTCAGAACGAAAGAAAGCACAGAACCCCAGATTTTATGTTGTCCTGGAGAGCTTGCAGAGCACTGGGGAAAGGCAGGCAGAGAATTCCCTGCTAGCACCTTCTCTGTGCCTGGGAAGCACAAGTGTTCACATTGCTTTGCAGAATCGCTTTTGTGCAGAAAACAGTAACACTTGTTCAGAACGAAAGAAAGCACAGAGCCCCAGATTTTATGTTGTCCTGGAGAGCTTGCAGAGCACTGAGGAAAGGCAGGCAGAGAATTCCCTGCTAGCACCTTCTCTGTGCCTGTTCACATTGCTTCGCAGAAGCGCTTTTGTGCAGAAAACAGTAACACTTGTTCAGAACGAAAGAAAGCACAGAGCCCCAGATTTTATGTTGTCCTGGAGAGCTTGCAGAGCACTGGGGAAAGGCAGGCAGAGAATTCCCTGCTAGCACCTTCTCTGTGCCTGGGAAGCACAAGTGTTCACATTGCTTCGCAGAATCGCTTTTGTGCAGAAAACAGTAACACTTGTTCAGAACGAAAGAAAACACAGAGCCCCAGATTTGCTGTTGTCCTGGAGAGCTTGCAGAGCACTGGGGAAAGGCAGGCAGAGAATTCCCTGCTAGCACCTTCTCTGTGCCTGGGAAGCACAAGTGTTCACATTGCTTCGCAGAATCGCTTTTGTGCAGAAAACAGTAACACTTGTTCAGAACGAAAGAAAGCACAGAGCCCCAGATTTTATGTTGTCCTGGAGAGCTTGCAGAGCACTGGGGAAAGGCAGGCAGAGAATTCCCTGCTAGCACCTTCTCTGTGCCTGGGAAGCACAAGTGTTCATATTGCTTCGCAGAATCGCTTTTGTGCAGAAAACAGTAACACTTGTTCAGAACGAAAGAAAGCACAGAGCCCCAGATTTGCTGTTGTCCTGGAGAGCTTGCAGAGCACTGGGGAAAGGCAGGCAGAGAATTCCCTGCTAGCACCTTCTCTGTGCCTGGGAAGCAGAAGTGTTCACTTTGCTTCGCAGAATCGCTTTTGTGCAGAAAACAGTAACACTTGTTCAGAATGAAAGAAAGCACAGAGCCCCAAATTTTATGTTGTCCTGGAGAGCTTGCAGAGCACTGAGGAAGGCAGGCAGAGAATTCCCTGCTAGCACCTTCTCTGTGCCTGGGAAGCAGAAGTGTTCACATTGCTTCGCAGAATCGCTTTTGTGCAGAAAACAGTAACACTTGTTCAGAACGAAAGAAAGCACAGAGCCCCAGATTTTATGTTGTCCTGGAGAGCTTGCAGAGCACTGGGGAAAGGCAGGCAGAGAATTCCCTGCTAGCACCTTCTCTGTGCCTGGGAAGCAGAAGTGTTCACATTGCTTTGCAGAATCGCTTTTGTGCAGAAAACAGTAACACTTGTTCAGAACGAAAGAAAGCACAGAGCCCCAGATTTTATGTTGTCCTGGAGAGCTTGCAGAGCACTGAGGAAAGGCAGGCAGAGAATTCCCTGCTAGCACCTTCTCTGTGCCTGTTCACATTGCTTCGCAGAAGCGCTTTTGTGCAGAAAACAGTAACACTTGTTCAGAACGAAAGAAAGCACAGAGCCCCAGATTTTATGTTGTCCTGGAGAGCTTGCAGAGCACTGGGGAAAGGCAGGCAGAGAATTCCCTGCTAGCACCTTCTCTGTGCCTGGGAAGCACAAGTGTTCACATTGCTTCGCAGAATCGCTTTTGTGCAGAAAACAGTAACACTTGTTCAGAACGAAAGAAAACACAGAGCCCCAGATTTGCTGTTGTCCTGGAGAGCTTGCAGAGCACTGGGGAAAGGCAGGCAGAGAATTCCCTGCTAGCACCTTCTCTGTGCCTGGGAAGCACAAGTGTTCACATTGCTTCGCAGAATCGCTTTTGTGCAGAAAACAGTAACACTTGTTCAGAACGAAAGAAAGCACAGAGCCCCAGATTTTATGTTGTCCTGGAGAGCTTGCAGAGCACTGGGGAAAGGCAGGCAGAGAATTCCCTGCTAGCACCTTCTCTGTGCCTGGGAAGCACAAGTGTTCATATTGCTTCGCAGAATCGCTTTTGTGCAGAAAACAGTAACACTTGTTCAGAACGAAAGAAAGCACAGAGCCCCAGATTTGCTGTTGTCCTGGAGAGCTTGCAGAGCACTGGGGAAAGGCAGGCAGAGAATTCCCTGCTAGCACCTTCTCTGTGCCTGGGAAGCAGAAGTGTTCACTTTGCTTCGCAGAATCGCTTTTGTGCAGAAAACAGTAACACTTGTTCAGAATGAAAGAAAGCACAGAGCCCCAAATTTTATGTTGTCCTGGAGAGCTTGCAGAGCACTGAGGAAGGCAGGCAGAGAATTCCCTGCTAGCACCTTCTCTGTGCCTGGGAAGCAGAAGTGTTCACATTGCTTCGCAGAATCGCTTTTGTGCAGAAAACAGTAACACTTGTTCAGAACGAAAGAAAGCACAGAGCCCCAGATTTTATGTTGTCCTGGAGAGCTTGCAGAGCACTGGGGAAAGGCAGGCAGAGAATTCCCTGCTAGCACCTTCTCTGTGCCTGGGAAGCAGAAGTGTTCACATTGCTTTGCAGAATCGCTTTTGTGCAGAAAACAGTAACACTTGTTCAGAACGAAAGAAAGCACAGAGCCCCAGATTTTATGTTGTCCTGGAGAGCTTGCAGAGCACTGGGGAAAGGCAGGCAGAGAATTCCCTGCTAGCACCTTCTCTGTGCCTGGGAAGCACAAGTGTTCACATTGCTTCGCAGAATCGCTTTTGTGCAGAAAACAGTAACACTTGTTCAGAACGAAAGAAAGCACAGAGCCCCAGATTTGCCGTTGTCCTGGAGAGCTTGCAGAGCACTGGGGAAAGGCAGGCAGAGAATTCCCTGCTAGCACCTTCTCTGTGCCTGTTCACATTGCTTCGCAGAATCGCTTTTGTGCAGAAAACAGTAACACTTGTTCAGAACGAAAGAAAGCACAGAGTCCCAGATTTTATGTTGTCCTGGAGAGCTTGCAGAGCACTGGGGAAAGGCAGGCAGAGAATTCCCTGCTAGCACCTTCTCTGTGCCTGGGAAGCACAAGTGTTCACATTGCTTCGCAGAATCGCTTTTGTGCAGAAAACAGTAACACTTGTTCAGAACGAAAGAAAGCACAGAGCCCCAGATTTTATGTTGTCCTGGAGAGCTTGCAGAGCACTGGGGAAAGGCAGGCAGAGAATTCCCTGCTAGCACCTTCTCTGTGCCTGGGAAGCAGAAGTGTTCACATTGCTTTGCAGAATCGCTTTTGTGCAGAAAACAGTAACACTTGTTCAGAATGAAAGAAAGCACAGAGCCCCAGATTTTATGTTGTCCTGGAGAGCTTGCAGAGCACTGGGGAAAGGCAGGCAGAGAATTCCCTGCTAGCACCTTCTCTGTGCCTGGGAAGCACAAGTGTTCACATTGCTTCGCAGAATCGCTTTTGTGCAGAAAACAGTAACACTTGTTCAGAACGAAAGAAAGCACAGAACCCCAGATTTTATGTTGTCCTGGAGAGCTTGCAGAGCACTGAGGAAAGGCAGGCAGAGAATTCCCTGCTAGCACCTTCTCTGTGCCTGGGAAGCAGAAGTGTTCACATTGCTTTGCAGAATCGCTTTTGTGCAGAAAACAGTAACACTTGTTCAGAATGAAAGAAAGCACAGAGCCCCAGATTTTATGTTGTCCTGGAGAGCTTGCAGAGCACTGGGGAAAGGCAGGCAGAGAATTCCCTGCTAGCACCTTCTCTGTGCCTGGGAAGCAGAAGTGTTCACATTGCTTCGCAGAATCGCTTTTGTGCAGAAAACAGTAACACTTGTTCAGAACGAAAGAAAGCACAGAGCCCCAGATTTGCTGTTGTCCTGGAGAGCTTGCAGAGCACTGGGGAAAGGCAGGCAGAGAATTCCCTGCTAGCACCTTCTCTGTGCCTGGGAAGCACAAGTGTTCACATTGCTTCGCAGAATCGCTTTTGTGCAGAAAACAGTAACACTTGTTCAGAATGAAAGAAAGCACAGAACCCCAGATTTTATGTTGTCCTGGAGAGCTTGCAGAGCACTAAGGAAAGGCAGGCAGAGAATTCACTGCTAGCACCTTCTCTGTGCCTGTTCACATTGCTTCGCAGAATCGCTTTTGTGCAGAAAACAGTAACACTTGTTCAGAACGAAAGAAAGCACAGAGCCCCAGATTTTATGTTGTCCTGGAGAGCTTGCAGAGCACTGGGGAAAGGCAGGCAGAGAATTCCCTGCTAGCACCTTCTCTGTGCCTGGGAAGCAGAAGTGTTCACATTGCTTTGCAGAATCGCTTTTGTGCAGAAAACAGTAACACTTGTTCAGAACGAAAGAAAGCACAGAGCCCCAGATTTTATGTTGTCCTGGAGAGCTTGCAGAGCACTGGGGAAAGGCAGGCAGAGAATTCCCTGCTAGCACCTTCTCTGTGCCTGGGAAGCACAAGTGTTCACATTGCTTTGCAGAATCGCTTTTGTGCAGAAAACAGTAACACTTGTTCAGAACGAAAGAAAGCACAGAGCCCCAGATTTTATGTTGTCCTGGAGAGCTTGCAGAGCACTGGGGAAAGGCAGGCAGAGAATTCCCTGCTAGCACCTTCTCTGTGCCTGGGAAGCAGAAGTGTTCACATTGCTTTGCAGAATCGCTTTTGTGCAGAAAACAGTAACACTTGTTCAGAACGAAAGAAAGCACAGAGCCCCAGATTTGCTGTTGTCCTGGAGAGCTTGCAGAGCACTGGGGAAAGGCAGGCAGACAATTCCCTGCTAGCACCTTCTCTGTGCCTGGGAAGCACAAGTGTTCACATTGCTTCGCAGAATCGCTTTTGTGCAGAAAACAGTAACACTTGTTCAGAACGAAAGAAAGCACAGAGCCCCAGATTTGCTGTTGTCCTGGAGAGCTTGCAGAGCACTGGGGAAAGGCAGGCAGAGAATTCCCTGCTAGCACCTTCTCTGTGCCTGTTCACATTGCTTCGCAGAATCGCTTTTGTGCAGAAAACAGTAACACTTGTTCAGAACGAAAGAAAGCACAGAGCCCCAGATTTTATGTTGTCCTGGAGAGCTTGCAGAGCACTGGGGAAAGGCAGGCAGAGAATTCCCTGCTAGCACCTTCTCTGTGCCTGGGAAGCACAAGTGTTCACATTGCTTCGCAGAATCGCTTTTGTGCAGAAAACAGTAACACTTGTTCAGAACGAAAGAAAGCACAGAGCCCCAGATTTGCTGTTGTCCTGGAGAGCTTGCAGAGCACTGGGGAAAGGCAGGCAGAGAATTCCCTGCTAGCACCTTCTCTGTGCCTGGGAAGCACAAGTGTTCACATTGCTTCGCAGAATCGCTTTTGTGCAGAAAACAGTAACACTTGTTCAGAACGAAAGAAAGCACAGAGCCCCAGATTTTATGTTGTCCTGGAGAGCTTGCAGAGCACTGGGGAAAGGCAGGCAGAGAATTCCCTGCTAGCACCTTCTCTGTGCCTGGGAAGCACAAGTGTTCACATTGCTTTGCAGAATCGCTTTTGTGCAGAAAACAGTAACACTTGTTCAGAATGAAAGAAAGCACAGAGCCCCAGATTTTATGTTGTCCTGGAGAGCTTGCAGAGCACTGGGGAAAGGCAGGCAGAGAATTCCCTGCTAGCACCTTCTCTGTGCCTGGGAAGCAGAAGTGTTCACATTGCTTCGCAGAATCGCTTTTGTGCAGAAAACAGTAACACTTGTTCAGAACGAAAGAAAGCACAGAGCCCCAGATTTTATGTTGTCCTGGAGAGCTTGCAGAGCACTGGGGAAAGGCAGGCAGAGAATTCCCTGCTAGCACCTTCTCTGTGCCTGGGAAGCACAAGTGTTCATATTGCTTCGCAGAATCGCTTTTGTGCAGAAAACAGTAACACTTGTTCAGAACGAAAGAAAGCACAGAGCCCCAGATTTGCTGTTGTCCTGGAGAGCTTGCAGAGCACTGGGGAAAGGCAGGCAGAGAATTCCCTGCTAGCACCTTCTCTGTGCCTGGGAAGCACAAGTGTTCACATTGCTTCGCAGAATCGCTTTTGTGCAGAAAACAGTAACACTTGTTCAGAATGAAAGAAAGCACAGAACCCCAGATTTTATGTTGTCCTGGAGAGCTTGCAGAGCACTGAGGAAAGGCAGGCAGAGAATTCCCTGCTAGCACCTTCTCTGTGCCTGTTCACATTGCTTTGCAGAATCGCTTTTGTGCAGAAAACAGTAACACTTGTTCAGAACGAAAGAAAGCACAGAGCCCCAGATTTTATGTTGTCCTGGAGAGCTTGCAGAGCACTGGGGAAAGGCAGGCAGAGAATTCCCTGCTAGCACCTTCTCTGTGCCTGGGAAGCAGAAGTGTTCACATTGCTTCGCAGAATCGCTTTTGTGCAGAAAACACTAACACTTGTTCAGAACGAAAGAAAGCACAGAACCCCAGATTTTATGTTGTCCTGGAGAGCTTGCAGAGCACTGAGGAAAGGCAGGCAGAGAATTCCCTGCTAGCACCTTCTCTGTGCCTGGGAAGCACAAGTGTTCACATTGCTTGGCAGAATCGCTTTTGTGCAGAAAACAGTAACACTTGTTCAGAACGAAAGAAAGCACAGAGCCCCAGATTTGCTGTTGTCCTGGAGAGCTTGCAGAGCACTTGGGAAAGGCAGGCAGAGAATTCCCTGCTAGCACCTTCTCTGTGCCTGGGAAGCAGAAGTGTTCACATTGCTTCGCAGAATCGCTTTTGTGCAGAAAACAGTAACAGTTGTTCAGAACGAAAGAAAGCACAGAGCCCCAGATTTTATGTTGTCCTGGAGAGCTTGCAGAGCACTGGGGAAAGGCAGGCAGAGAATTCCCTGCTAGCACCTTCTCTGTGCCTGGGAAGCACAAGTGTTCACATTGCTTCGCAGAATCGCTTTTGTGCAGAAAACAGTAACACTTGTTCAGAACGAAAGAAAGCACAGAGCCCCAGATTTTATGTTGTCCTGGAGAGCTTGCAGAGCACTGGGGAAAGGCAGGCAGAGAATTCCCTGCTAGCACCTTCTCTGTGCCTGGGAAGCACAAGTGTTCACATTGCTTCGCAGAATCGCTTTTGTGCAGAAAACAGTAACACTTGTTCAGAATGAAAGAAAGCACAGAGCCCCAGATTTTATGTTGTCCTGGAGAGCTTGCAGAGCACTGGGGAAAGGCAGGCAGAGAATTCCCTGCTAGCACCTTCTCTGTGCCTGGGAAGCACAAGTGTTCACATTGCTTCGCAGAATCGCTTTTGTGCAGAAAACAGTAACACTTGTTCAGAATGAAAGAAAGCACAGAACCCCAGATTTTATGTTGTCCTGGAGAGCTTGCAGAGCACTAAGGAAAGGCAGGCAGAGAATTCCCTGCTAGCACCTTCTCTGTGCCTGTTCACATTGCTTCGCAGAATCGCTTTTGTGCAGAAAACAGTAACACTTGTTCAGAACGAAAGAAAGCACAGAGCCCCAGATTTTATGTTGTCCTGGAGAGCTTGCAGAGCACTGGGGAAAGGCAGGCAGAGAATTCCCTGCTAGCACCTTCTCTGTGCCTGGGAAGCACAAGTGTTCATATTGCTTCGCAGAATCGCTTTTCTGCAGAAAACAGTAACACTTGTTCAGAATGAAAGAAAGCACAGAACCCCAGATTTTATGTTGTCCTGGAGAGCTTGCAGAGCACTGGGGAAAGGCAGGCAGAGAATTCCCTGCTAGCACCTTCTCTGTGCCTGGGAAGCACAAGTGTTCACATTGCTTCGCAGAATCGCTTTTGTGCAGAAAACAGTAACACTTGTTCAGAATGAAAGAAAGCACAGAACCCCAGATTTTATGTTGTCCTGGAGAGCTTGCAGAGCACTAAGGAAAGGCAGGCAGAGAATTCCCTGCTAGCACCTTCTCTGTGCCTGTTCACATTGCTTCGCAGAATCGCTTTTGTGCAGAAAACAGTAACACTTGTTCAGAACGAAAGAAAGCACAGAGCCCCAGATTTTATGTTGTCCTGGAGAGCTTGCAGAGCACTGGGGAAAGGCAGGCAGAGAATTCCCTGCTAGCACCTTCTCTGTGCCTGGGAAGCAGAAGTGTTCACATTGCTTCGC
Source organism: Strix uralensis (assembly GCF_047716275.1). NCBI lineage: Eukaryota > Metazoa > Chordata > Aves > Strigiformes > Strigidae > Strix > Strix uralensis. The sequence continues at coordinate 356,029 of NW_027436755.1, forward strand.
AGAATCGCTTTTGTGCAGAAAACAGTAACACTTGTTCAGAACGAAAGAAAGCACAGAGCCCCAGATTTGCTGTTGTCCTGGAGAGCTTGCAGAGCACTGGGGAAAGGCAGGCAGAGAATTCCCTGCTATCACCTTCTCTGTGCCTGGGAAGCAGAAGTGTTCACATTGCTTCGCAGAATCGCTTTTGTGCAGAAAACAGTAACACTTGTTCAGAACGAAAGAAAGCACAGAGCCCCAGATTTTATGTTGTCCTGGAGAGCTTGCAGAGCACTGAGGAAGGCAGGCAGAGAATTCCCTGCTAGCACCTTCTCTGTGCCTGGGAAGCAGAAGTGTTCACATTGCTTCGCAGAATCGCTTTTGTGCAGAAAACAGTAACACTTGTTCAGAACGAAAGAAAGCACAGAGCCCCAGATTTTATGTTGTCCTGGAGAGCTTGCAGAGCACTGGGGAAAGGCAGGCAGAGAATTCCCTGCTAGCACCTTCTCTGTGCCTGGGAAGCAGAAGTGTTCACATTGCTTCGCAGAATCGCTTTTGTGCAGAAAACAGTAACACTTGTTCAGAACGAAAGAAAGCACAGAGCCCCAGATTTGCTGTTGTCCTGGAGAGCTTGCAGAGCACTGGGGAAAGGCAGGCAGAGAATTCCCTGCTAGCACCTTCTCTGTGCCTGGGAAGCACAAGTGTTCACATTGCTTCGCAGAATCGCTTTTGTGCAGAAAACAGTAACACTTGTTCAGAACGAAAGAAAGCACAGAGCCCCAGATTTGCTGTTGTCCTGGAGAGCTTGCAGAGCACTGGGGAAAGGCAGGCAGAGAATTCCCTGCTAGCACCTTCTCTGTGCCTGGGAAGCAGAAGTGTTCACATTGCTTCGCAGAATCGCTTTTGTGCAGAAAACAGTAACACTTGTTCAGAACGAAAGAAAGCACAGAACCCCAGATTTTATGTTGTCCTGGAGAGCTTGCAGAGCACTGGGGAAAGGCAGGCAGAGAATTCCCTGCTAGCACCTTCTCTGTGCCTGGGAAGCACAAGTGTTCACATTGCTTTGCAGAATCGCTTTTGTGCAGAAAACAGTAACACTTGTTCAGAACGAAAGAAAGCACAGAGCCCCAGATTTTATGTTGTCCTGGAGAGCTTGCAGAGCACTGAGGAAAGGCAGGCAGAGAATTCCCTGCTAGCACCTTCTCTGTGCCTGTTCACATTGCTTCGCAGAAGCGCTTTTGTGCAGAAAACAGTAACACTTGTTCAGAACGAAAGAAAGCACAGAGCCCCAGATTTTATGTTGTCCTGGAGAGCTTGCAGAGCACTGGGGAAAGGCAGGCAGAGAATTCCCTGCTAGCACCTTCTCTGTGCCTGGGAAGCACAAGTGTTCACATTGCTTCGCAGAATCGCTTTTGTGCAGAAAACAGTAACACTTGTTCAGAACGAAAGAAAACACAGAGCCCCAGATTTGCTGTTGTCCTGGAGAGCTTGCAGAGCACTGGGGAAAGGCAGGCAGAGAATTCCCTGCTAGCACCTTCTCTGTGCCTGGGAAGCACAAGTGTTCACATTGCTTCGCAGAATCGCTTTTGTGCAGAAAACAGTAACACTTGTTCAGAACGAAAGAAAGCACAGAGCCCCAGATTTTATGTTGTCCTGGAGAGCTTGCAGAGCACTGGGGAAAGGCAGGCAGAGAATTCCCTGCTAGCACCTTCTCTGTGCCTGGGAAGCACAAGTGTTCATATTGCTTCGCAGAATCGCTTTTGTGCAGAAAACAGTAACACTTGTTCAGAACGAAAGAAAGCACAGAGCCCCAGATTTGCTGTTGTCCTGGAGAGCTTGCAGAGCACTGGGGAAAGGCAGGCAGAGAATTCCCTGCTAGCACCTTCTCTGTGCCTGGGAAGCAGAAGTGTTCACTTTGCTTCGCAGAATCGCTTTTGTGCAGAAAACAGTAACACTTGTTCAGAATGAAAGAAAGCACAGAGCCCCAAATTTTATGTTGTCCTGGAGAGCTTGCAGAGCACTGAGGAAGGCAGGCAGAGAATTCCCTGCTAGCACCTTCTCTGTGCCTGGGAAGCAGAAGTGTTCACATTGCTTCGCAGAATCGCTTTTGTGCAGAAAACAGTAACACTTGTTCAGAACGAAAGAAAGCACAGAGCCCCAGATTTTATGTTGTCCTGGAGAGCTTGCAGAGCACTGGGGAAAGGCAGGCAGAGAATTCCCTGCTAGCACCTTCTCTGTGCCTGGGAAGCAGAAGTGTTCACATTGCTTTGCAGAATCGCTTTTGTGCAGAAAACAGTAACACTTGTTCAGAACGAAAGAAAGCACAGAGCCCCAGATTTTATGTTGTCCTGGAGAGCTTGCAGAGCACTGGGGAAAGGCAGGCAGAGAATTCCCTGCTAGCACCTTCTCTGTGCCTGGGAAGCACAAGTGTTCACATTGCTTCGCAGAATCGCTTTTGTGCAGAAAACAGTAACACTTGTTCAGAACGAAAGAAAGCACAGAGCCCCAGATTTGCTGTTGTCCTGGAGAGCTTGCAGAGCACTGGGGAAAGGCAGGCAGAGAATTCCCTGCTATCACCTTCTCTGTGCCTGGGAAGCAGAAGTGTTCACATTGCTTCGCAGAATCGCTTTTGTGCAGAAAACAGTAACACTTGTTCAGAACGAAAGAAAGCACAGAGCCCCAGATTTTATGTTGTCCTGGAGAGCTTGCAGAGCACTGAGGAAGGCAGGCAGAGAATTCCCTGCTAGCACCTTCTCTGTGCCTGGGAAGCAGAAGTGTTCACATTGCTTCGCAGAATCGCTTTTGTGCAGAAAACAGTAACACTTGTTCAGAACGAAAGAAAGCACAGAGCCCCAGATTTTATGTTGTCCTGGAGAGCTTGCAGAGCACTGGGGAAAGGCAGGCAGAGAATTCCCTGCTAGCACCTTCTCTGTGCCTGGGAAGCAGAAGTGTTCACATTGCTTCGCAGAATCGCTTTTGTGCAGAAAACAGTAACACTTGTTCAGAACGAAAGAAAGCACAGAGCCCCAGATTTGCTGTTGTCCTGGAGAGCTTGCAGAGCACTGGGGAAAGGCAGGCAGAGAATTCCCTGCTAGCACCTTCTCTGTGCCTGGGAAGCACAAGTGTTCACATTGCTTCGCAGAATCGCTTTTGTGCAGAAAACAGTAACACTTGTTCAGAACGAAAGAAAGCACAGAGCCCCAGATTTGCTGTTGTCCTGGAGAGCTTGCAGAGCACTGGGGAAAGGCAGGCAGAGAATTCCCTGCTAGCACCTTCTCTGTGCCTGGGAAGCAGAAGTGTTCACATTGCTTCGCAGAATCGCTTTTGTGCAGAAAACAGTAACACTTGTTCAGAACGAAAGAAAGCACAGAACCCCAGATTTTATGTTGTCCTGGAGAGCTTGCAGAGCACTGGGGAAAGGCAGGCAGAGAATTCCCTGCTAGCACCTTCTCTGTGCCTGGGAAGCACAAGTGTTCACATTGCTTTGCAGAATCGCTTTTGTGCAGAAAACAGTAACACTTGTTCAGAACGAAAGAAAGCACAGAGCCCCAGATTTTATGTTGTCCTGGAGAGCTTGCAGAGCACTGAGGAAAGGCAGGCAGAGAATTCCCTGCTAGCACCTTCTCTGTGCCTGTTCACATTGCTTCGCAGAAGCGCTTTTGTGCAGAAAACAGTAACACTTGTTCAGAACGAAAGAAAGCACAGAGCCCCAGATTTTATGTTGTCCTGGAGAGCTTGCAGAGCACTGGGGAAAGGCAGGCAGAGAATTCCCTGCTAGCACCTTCTCTGTGCCTGGGAAGCACAAGTGTTCACATTGCTTCGCAGAATCGCTTTTGTGCAGAAAACAGTAACACTTGTTCAGAACGAAAGAAAACACAGAGCCCCAGATTTGCTGTTGTCCTGGAGAGCTTGCAGAGCACTGGGGAAAGGCAGGCAGAGAATTCCCTGCTAGCACCTTCTCTGTGCCTGGGAAGCACAAGTGTTCACATTGCTTCGCAGAATCGCTTTTGTGCAGAAAACAGTAACACTTGTTCAGAACGAAAGAAAGCACAGAGCCCCAGATTTTATGTTGTCCTGGAGAGCTTGCAGAGCACTGGGGAAAGGCAGGCAGAGAATTCCCTGCTAGCACCTTCTCTGTGCCTGGGAAGCACAAGTGTTCATATTGCTTCGCAGAATCGCTTTTGTGCAGAAAACAGTAACACTTGTTCAGAACGAAAGAAAGCACAGAGCCCCAGATTTGCTGTTGTCCTGGAGAGCTTGCAGAGCACTGGGGAAAGGCAGGCAGAGAATTCCCTGCTAGCACCTTCTCTGTGCCTGGGAAGCAGAAGTGTTCACTTTGCTTCGCAGAATCGCTTTTGTGCAGAAAACAGTAACACTTGTTCAGAATGAAAGAAAGCACAGAGCCCCAAATTTTATGTTGTCCTGGAGAGCTTGCAGAGCACTGAGGAAGGCAGGCAGAGAATTCCCTGCTAGCACCTTCTCTGTGCCTGGGAAGCAGAAGTGTTCACATTGCTTCGCAGAATCGCTTTTGTGCAGAAAACAGTAACACTTGTTCAGAACGAAAGAAAGCACAGAGCCCCAGATTTTATGTTGTCCTGGAGAGCTTGCAGAGCACTGGGGAAAGGCAGGCAGAGAATTCCCTGCTAGCACCTTCTCTGTGCCTGGGAAGCAGAAGTGTTCACATTGCTTTGCAGAATCGCTTTTGTGCAGAAAACAGTAACACTTGTTCAGAACGAAAGAAAGCACAGAGCCCCAGATTTTATGTTGTCCTGGAGAGCTTGCAGAGCACTGGGGAAAGGCAGGCAGAGAATTCCCTGCTAGCACCTTCTCTGTGCCTGGGAAGCACAAGTGTTCACATTGCTTCGCAGAATCGCTTTTGTGCAGAAAACAGTAACACTTGTTCAGAACGAAAGAAAGCACAGAGCCCCCGATTTGCCGTTGTCCTGGAGAGCTTGCAGAGCACTGGGGAAAGGCAGGCAGAGAATTCCCTGCTAGCACCTTCTCTGTGCCTGTTCACATTGCTTCGCAGAATCGCTTTTGTGCAGAAAACAGTAACACTTGTTCAGAACGAAAGAAAGCACAGAGTCCCAGATTTTATGTTGTCCTGGAGAGCTTGCAGAGCACTGGGGAAAGGCAGGCAGAGAATTCCCTGCTAGCACCTTCTCTGTGCCTGGGAAGCACAAGTGTTCACATTGCTTCGCAGAATCGCTTTTGTGCAGAAAACAGTAACACTTGTTCAGAACGAAAGAAAGCACAGAGCCCCAGATTTTATGTTGTCCTGGAGAGCTTGCAGAGCACTGGGGAAAGGCAGGCAGAGAATTCCCTGCTAGCACCTTCTCTGTGCCTGGGAAGCAGAAGTGTTCACATTGCTTTGCAGAATCGCTTTTGTGCAGAAAACAGTAACACTTGTTCAGAATGAAAGAAAGCACAGAGCCCCAGATTTTATGTTGTCCTGGAGAGCTTGCAGAGCACTGGGGAAAGGCAGGCAGAGAATTCCCTGCTAGCACCTTCTCTGTGCCTGGGAAGCACAAGTGTTCACATTGCTTCGCAGAATCGCTTTTGTGCAGAAAACAGTAACACTTGTTCAGAACGAAAGAAAGCACAGAACCCCAGATTTTATGTTGTCCTGGAGAGCTTGCAGAGCACTGAGGAAAGGCAGGCAGAGAATTCCCTGCTAGCACCTTCTCTGTGCCTGGGAAGCAGAAGTGTTCACATTGCTTTGCAGAATCGCTTTTGTGCAGAAAACAGTAACACTTGTTCAGAATGAAAGAAAGCACAGAGCCCCAGATTTTATGTTGTCCTGGAGAGCTTGCAGAGCACTGGGGAAAGGCAGGCAGAGAATTCCCTGCTAGCACCTTCTCTGTGCCTGGGAAGCAGAAGTGTTCACATTGCTTCGCAGAATCGCTTTTGTGCAGAAAACAGTAACACTTGTTCAGAACGAAAGAAAGCACAGAGCCCCAGATTTGCTGTTGTCCTGGAGAGCTTGCAGAGCACTGGGGAAAGGCAGGCAGAGAATTCCCTGCTAGCACCTTCTCTGTGCCTGGGAAGCACAAGTGTTCACATTGCTTCGCAGAATCGCTTTTGTGCAGAAAACAGTAACACTTGTTCAGAATGAAAGAAAGCACAGAACCCCAGATTTTATGTTGTCCTGGAGAGCTTGCAGAGCACTAAGGAAAGGCAGGCAGAGAATTCACTGCTAGCACCTTCTCTGTGCCTGTTCACATTGCTTCGCAGAATCGCTTTTGTGCAGAAAACAGTAACACTTGTTCAGAACGAAAGAAAGCACAGAGCCCCAGATTTTATGTTGTCCTGGAGAGCTTGCAGAGCACTGGGGAAAGGCAGGCAGAGAATTCCCTGCTAGCACCTTCTCTGTGCCTGGGAAGCACAAGTGTTCACATTGCTTTGCAGAATCGCTTTTGTGCAGAAAACAGTAACACTTGTTCAGAACGAAAGAAAGCACAGAGCCCCAGATTTTATGTTGTCCTGGAGAGCTTGCAGAGCACTGGGGAAAGGCAGGCAGAGAATTCCCTGCTAGCACCTTCTCTGTGCCTGGGAAGCACAAGTGTTCACATTGCTTTGCAGAATCGCTTTTGTGCAGAAAACAGTAACACTTGTTCAGAACGAAAGAAAGCACAGAGCCCCAGATTTTATGTTGTCCTGGAGAGCTTGCAGAGCACTGGGGAAAGGCAGGCAGAGAATTCCCTGCTAGCACCTTCTCTGTGCCTGGGAAGCAGAAGTGTTCACATTGCTTTGCAGAATCGCTTTTGTGCAGAAAACAGTAACACTTGTTCAGAACGAAAGAAAGCACAGAGCCCCAGATTTGCTGTTGTCCTGGAGAGCTTGCAGAGCACTGGGGAAAGGCAGGCAGACAATTCCCTGCTAGCACCTTCTCTGTGCCTGGGAAGCACAAGTGTTCACATTGCTTCGCAGAATCGCTTTTGTGCAGAAAACAGTAACACTTGTTCAGAACGAAAGAAAGCACAGAGCCCCAGATTTGCTGTTGTCCTGGAGAGCTTGCAGAGCACTGGGGAAAGGCAGGCAGACAATTCCCTGCTAGCACCTTCTCTGTGCCTGTTCACATTGCTTCGCAGAATCGCTTTTGTGCAGAAAACAGTAACACTTGTTCAGAACGAAAGAAAGCACAGAGCCCCAGATTTTATGTTGTCCTGGAGAGCTTGCAGAGCACTGGGGAAAGGCAGGCAGAGAATTCCCTGCTAGCACCTTCTCTGTGCCTGGGAAGCACAAGTGTTCACATTGCTTCGCAGAATCGCTTTTGTGCAGAAAACAGTAACACTTGTTCAGAACGAAAGAAAGCACAGAGCCCCAGATTTGCTGTTGTCCTGGAGAGCTTGCAGAGCACTGGGGAAAGGCAGGCAGAGAATTCCCTGCTAGCACCTTCTCTGTGCCTGGGAAGCACAAGTGTTCACATTGCTTCGCAGAATCGCTTTTGTGCAGAAAACAGTAACACTTGTTCAGAACGAAAGAAAGCACAGAGCCCCAGATTTTATGTTGTCCTGGAGAGCTTGCAGAGCACTGGGGAAAGGCAGGCAGAGAATTCCCTGCTAGCACCTTCTCTGTGCCTGGGAAGCAGAAGTGTTCACATTGCTTCGCAGAATCGCTTTTGTGCAGAAAACAGTAACACTTGTTCAGAACGAAAGAAAGCACAGAGCCCCAGATTTTATGTTGTCCTGGAGAGCTTGCAGAGCACTGGGGAAAGGCAGGCAGAGAATTCCCTGCTAGCACCTTCTCTGTGCCTGGGAAGCACAAGTGTTCATATTGCTTCGCAGAATCGCTTTTGTGCAGAAAACAGTAACACTTGTTCAGAACGAAAGAAAGCACAGAGCCCCAGATTTGCTGTTGTCCTGGAGAGCTTGCAGAGCACTGGGGAAAGGCAGGCAGAGAATTCCCTGCTAGCACCTTCTCTGTGCCTGGGAAGCACAAGTGTTCACATTGCTTCGCAGAATCGCTTTTGTGCAGAAAACAGTAACACTTGTTCAGAATGAAAGAAAGCACAGAACCCCAGATTTTATGTTGTCCTGGAGAGCTTGCAGAGCACTGAGGAAAGGCAGGCAGAGAATTCCCTGCTAGCACCTTCTCTGTGCCTGTTCACATTGCTTTGCAGAATCGCTTTTGTGCAGAAAACAGTAACACTTGTTCAGAACGAAAGAAAGCACAGAGCCCCAGATTTTATGTTGTCCTGGAGAGCTTGCAGAGCACTGGGGAAAGGCAGGCAGAGAATTCCCTGCTAGCACCTTCTCTGTGCCTGGGAAGCAGAAGTGTTCACATTGCTTCGCAGAATCGCTTTTGTGCAGAAAACACTAACACTTGTTCAGAACGAAAGAAAGCACAGAACCCCAGATTTTATGTTGTCGTGGAGATCTTGCAGAGCACTGAGGAAAGGCAGGCAGAGAATTCCCTGCTAGCACCTTCTCTGTGCCTGGGAAGCACAAGTGTTCACATTGCTTGGCAGAATCGCTTTTGTGCAGAAAACAGTAACACTTGTTCAGAACGAAAGAAAGCACAGAGCCCCAGATTTGCTGTTGTCCTGGAGAGCTTGCAGAGCACTTGGGAAAGGCAGGCAGAGAATTCCCTGCTAGCACCTTCTCTGTGCCTGGGAAGCAGAAGTGTTCACATTGCTTCGCAGAATCGCTTTTGTGCAGAAAACAGTAACAGTTGTTCAGAACGAAAGAAAGCACAGAGCCCCAGATTTTATGTTGTCCTGGAGAGCTTGCAGAGCACTGGGGAAAGGCAGGCAGAGAATTCCCTGCTAGCACCTTCTCTGTGCCTGGGAAGCACAAGTGTTCACATTGCTTCGCAGAATCGCTTTTGTGCAGAAAACAGTAACACTTGTTCAGAACGAAAGAAAGCACAGAGCCCCAGATTTTATGTTGTCCTGGAGAGCTTGCAGAGCACTGGGGAAAGGCAGGCAGAGAATTCCCTGCTAGCACCTTCTCTGTGCCTGGGAAGCACAAGTGTTCACATTGCTTCGCAGAATCGCTTTTGTGCAGAAAACAGTAACACTTGTTCAGAATGAAAGAAAGCACAGAACCCCAGATTTTATGTTGTCCTGGAGAGCTTGCAGAGCACTGGGGAAAGGCAGGCAGAGAATTCCCTGCTAGCACCTTCTCTGTGCCTGGGAAGCACAAGTGTTCACATTGCTTCGCAGAATCGCTTTTGTGCAGAAAACAGTAACACTTGTTCAGAATGAAAGAAAGCACAGAACCCCAGATTTTATGTTGTCCTGGAGAGCTTGCAGAGCACTAAGGAAAGGCAGGCAGAGAATTCCCTGCTAGCACCTTCTCTGTGCCTGTTCACATTGCTTCGCAGAATCGCTTTTGTGCAGAAAACAGTAACACTTGTTCAGAACGAAAGAAAGCACAGAGCCCCAGATTTTATGTTGTCCTGGAGAGCTTGCAGAGCACTGGGGAAAGGCAGGCAGAGAATTCCCTGCTAGCACCTTCTCTGTGCCTGGGAAGCACAAGTGTTCATATTGCTTCGCAGAATCGCTTTTCTGCAGAAAACAGTAACACTTGTTCAGAATGAAAGAAAGCACAGAACCCCAGATTTTATGTTGTCCTGGAGAGCTTGCAGAGCACTGGGGAAAGGCAGGCAGAGAATTCCCTGCTAGCACCTTCTCTGTGCCTGGGAAGCACAAGTGTTCACATTGCTTCGCAGAATCGCTTTTGTGCAGAAAACAGTAACACTTGTTCAGAATGAAAGAAAGCACAGAACCCCAGATTTTATGTTGTCCTGGAGAGCTTGCAGAGCACTAAGGAAAGGCAGGCAGAGAATTCCCTGCTAGCACCTTCTCTGTGCCTGTTCACATTGCTTCGCAGAATCGCTTTTGTGCAGAAAACAGTAACACTTGTTCAGAACGAAAGAAAGCACAGAGCCCCAGATTTTATGTTGTCCTGGAGAGCTTGCAGAGCACTGGGGAAAGGCAGGCAGAGAATTCCCTGCTAGCACCTTCTCTGTGCCTGGGAAGCAGAAGTGTTCACATTGCTTCGCAGAATCGCTTTTGTGCAGAAAACAGTAACACTTGTTCAGAACGAAAGAAAGCACAGAGCCCCAGATTTGCTGTTGTCCTGGAGAGCTTGCAGAGCACTGGGGAAAGGCAGGCAGAGAATTCCCTGCTATCACCTTCTCTGTGCCTGGGAAGCAGAAGTGTTCACATTGCTTCGCAGAATCGCTTTTGTGCAGAAGACAGTAACACTTGTTCAGAACGAAAGAAAGCACAGAGCCCCAGATTTTATGTTGTCCTGGAGAGCTTGCAGAGCACTGGGGAAAGGCAGGCAGAGAATTCCCTGCTAGCACCTTCTCTGTGCCTGGGAAGCAGAAGTGTTCACTTTGCTTCGCAGAATCGCTTTTGTGCAGAAAACAGTAACACTTGTTCAGAATGAAAGAAAGCACAGAGCCCCAGATTTTATGTTGTCCTGGAGAGCTTGCAGAGCACTGAGGAAGGCAGGCAGAGAATTCCCTGCTAGCACCTTCTCTGTGCCTGGGAAGCAGAAGTGTTCACATTGCTTCGCAGAATCGCTTTTGTGCAGAAAACAGTAACACTTGTTCAGAACGAAAGAAAGCACAGAGCCCCAGATTTTATGTTGTCCTGGAGAGCTTGCAGAGCACTGGGGAAAGGCAGGCAGAGAATTCCCTGCTAGCACCTTCTCTGTGCCTGGGAAGCAGAAGTGTTCACATTGCTTTGCAGAATCGCTTTTGTGCAGAAAACAGTAACACTTGTTCAGAACGAAAGAAAGCACAGAGCCCCAGATTTTATGTTGTCCTGGAGAGCTTGCAGAGCACTGGGGAAAGGCAGGCAGAGAATTCCCTGCTAGCACCTTCTCTGTGCCTGGGAAGCACAAGTGTTCACATTGCTTCGCAGAATCGCTTTTGTGCAGAAAACAGTAACACTTGTTCAGAACGAAAGAAAGCACAGAGCCCCAGATTTGCTGTTGTCCTGGAGAGCTTGCAGAGCACTGGGGAAAGGCAGGCAGAGAATTCCCTGCTAGCACCTTCTCTGTGCCTGGGAAGCAGAAGTGTTCACTTTGCTTCGCAGAATCGCTTTTGTGCAGAAAACAGTAACACTTGTTCAGAATGAAAGAAAGCACAGAGCCCCAGATTTTATGTTGTCCTGGAGAGCTTGCAGAGCACTGAGGAAGGCAGGCAGAGAATTCCCTGCTAGCACCTTCTCTGTGCCTGGGAAGCAGAAGTGTTCACATTGCTTCGCAGAATCGCTTTTGTGCAGAAAACAGTAACACTTGTTCAGAACGAAAGAAAGCACAGAGCCCCAGATTTTATGTTGTCCTGGAGAGCTTGCAGAGCACTGGGGAAAGGCAGGCAGAGAATTCCCTGCTAGCACCTTCTCTGTGCCTGGGAAGCACAAGTGTTCACATTGCTTTGCAGAATCGCTTTTGTGCAGAAAACACTAACACTTGTTCAGAACGAAAGAAAGCACAGAGCCCCAGATTTTATGTTGTCCTGGAGAGCTTGCAGAGCACTGGGGAAAGGCAGGCAGAGAATTCCCTGCTAGCACCTTCTCTGTGCCTGGGAAGCAGAAGTGTTCACATTGCTTCGCAGAATCGCTTTTGTGCAGAAAACAGTAACACTTGTTCAGAACGAAAGAAAGCACAGAGCCCCAGATTTTATGTTGTCCTGGAGAGCTTGCAGAGCACTGGGGAAAGGCAGGCAGAGAATTCCCTGCTAGCACCTTCTCTGTGCCTGGGAAGCACAAGTGTTCATATTGCTTCGCAGAATCGCTTTTGTGCAGAAAACAGTAACACTTGTTCAGAACGAAAGAAAGCACAGAGCCCCAGATTTGCTGTTGTCCTGGAGAGCTTGCAGAGCACTGGGTAAAGGCAGGCAGAGAATTCCCTGCTAGCACCTTCTCTGTGCCTGGGAAGCAGAAGTGTTCACTTTGCTTCGCAGAATCGCTTTTGTGCAGAAAACAGTAACACTTGTTCAGAATGAAAGAAAGCACAGAACCCCAGATTTTATGTTGTCCTGGAGAGCTTGCAGAGCACTGAGGAAAGGCAGGCAGAGAATTCCCTGCTAGCACCTTCTCTGTGCCTGTTCACATTGCTTTGCAGAATCGCTTTTGTGCAGAAAACAGTAACACTTGTTCAGAACGAAAGAAAGCACAGAGCCCCAGATTTTATGTTGTCCTGGAGAGCTTGCAGAGCACTGAGGAAAGGCAGGCAGAGAATTCCCTGCTAGCACCTTCTCTGTGCCTGGGAAGCACAAGTGTTCACATTGCTTCGCAGAATCGCTTTTGTGCAGAAAACAGTAACACTTGTTCAGAACGAAAGAAAGCACAGAGCCCCAGATTTGCTGTTGTCCTGGAGAGCTTGCAGAGCACTGGGGAAAGGCAGGCAGAGAATTCCCTGCTAGCACCTTCTCTGTGCCTGTTCACATTGCTTCGCAGAATCGCTTTTGTGCAGAAAACAGTAACACTTGTTCAGAACGAAAGAAAGCACAGAGTCCCAGATTTTATGTTGTCCTGGAGAGCTTGCAGAGCACTGGGGAAAGGCAGGCAGAGAATTCCCTGCTAGCACCTTCTCTGTGCCTGGGAAGCAGAAGTGTTCACATTGCTTTGCAGAATCGCTTTTGTGCAGAAAACAGTAACAGTTGTTCAGAACGAAAGAAAGCACAGAGCCCCAGATTTGCTGTTGTCCTGGAGAGCTTGCAGAGCACTGGGGAAAGGCAGGCAGAGAATTCCCTGCTAGCACCTTCTCTGTGCCTGGGAAGCACAAGTGTTCACATTGCTTCGCAGAATCGCTTTTGTGCAGAAAACAGTAACACTTGTTCAGAACGAAAGAAAGCACAGAACCCCAGATTTTATGTTGTCCTGGAGAGCTTGCAGAGCACTGAGGAAAGGCAGGCAGAGAATTCCCTGCTAGCACCTTCTCTGTGCCTGGGAAGCAGAAGTGTTCACATTGCTTCGCAGAATCGCTTTTGTGCAGAAAACAGTAACACTTGTTCAGAACGAAAGAAAGCACAGAGCCCCAGATTTTATGTTGTCCTGGAGAGCTTGCAGAGCACTGAGGAAAGGCAGGCAGAGAATTCCCTGCTAGCACCTTCTCTGTGCCTGTTCACATTGCTTTGCAGAATCGCTTTTGTGCAGAAAACAGTAACACTTGTTCAGAACGAAAGAAAGCACAGAGCCCCAGATTTTATGTTGTCCTGGAGAGCTTGCAGAGCACTGGGGAAAGGCAGGCAGAGAATTCCCTGCTAGCACCTTCTCTGTGCCTGGGAAGCACAAGTGTTCACATTGCTTCGCAGAATCGCTTTTGTGCAGAAAACAGTAACACTTGTTCAGAACGAAAGAAAGCACAGAACCCCAGATTTTATGTTGTCCTGGAGAGCTTGCAGAGCACTGAGGAAAGGCAGGCAGAGAATTCCCTGCTAGCACCTTCTCTGTGCCTGGGAAGCAGAAGTGTTCACATTGCTTCGCAGAATCGCTTTTGTGCAGAAAACAGTAACACTTGTTCAGAACGAAAGAAAGCACAGAGCCCCAGATTTTATGTTGTCCTGGAGAGCTTGCAGAGCACTGGGGAAAGGCAGGCAGAGAATTCCCTGCTAGCACCTTCTCTGTGCCTGGGAAGCACAAGTGTTCACATTGCTTGGCAGAATCGCTTTTGTGCAGAAAACAGTAACACTTGTTCAGAACGAAAGAAAGCACAGAGCCCCAGATTTGCTGTTGTCCTGGAGAGCTTGCAGAGCACTGGGGAAAGGCAGGCAGAGAATTCCCTGCTAGCACCTTCTCTGTGCCTGGGAAGCACAAGTGTTCACATTGCTTCGCAGAATCGCTTTTGTGCAGAAAACAGTAACACTTGTTCAGAATGAAAGAAAGCACAGAACCCCAGATTTTATGTTGTCCTGGAGAGCTTGCAGAGCACTGAGGAAAGGCAGGCAGAGAATTCCCTGCTAGCACCTTCTCTGTGCCTGGGAAGCAGAAGTGTTCACATTGCTTCGCAGAATCGCTTTTGTGCAGAAAACAGTAACACTTGTTCAGAACGAAAGAAAGCACAGAGCCCCAGATTTTATGTTGTCCTGGAGAGCTTGCAGAGCACTGAGGAAAGGCAGGCAGAGAATTCCCTGCTAGCACCTTCTCTGTGCCTGTTCACATTGCTTTGCAGAATCGCTTTTGTGCAGAAAACAGTAACACTTGTTCAGAACGAAAGAAAGCACAGAGCCCCAGATTTTATGTTGTCCTGGAGAGCTTGCAGAGCACTGGGGAAAGGCAGGCAGAGAATTCCCTGCTAGCACCTTCTCTGTGCCTGGGAAGCACAAGTGTTCACATTGCTTCGCAGAATCGCTTTTGTGCAGAAAACAGTAACACTTGTTCAGAACGAAAGAAAGCACAGAACCCCAGATTTTATGTTGTCCTGGAGAGCTTGCAGAGCACTGAGGAAAGGCAGGCAGAGAATTCCCTGCTAGCACCTTCTCTGTGCCTGGGAAGCAGAAGTGTTCACATTGCTTCGCAGAATCGCTTTTGTGCAGAAAACAGTAACACTTGTTCAGAACGAAAGAAAGCACAGAGCCCCAGATTTTATGTTGTCCTGGAGAGCTTGCAGAGCACTGGGGAAAGGCAGGCAGAGAATTCCCTGCTAGCACCTTCTCTGTGCCTGGGAAGCACAAGTGTTCACATTGCTTGGCAGAATCGCTTTTGTGCAGAAAACAGTAACACTTGTTCAGAACGAAAGAAAGCACAGAGCCCCAGATTTGCTGTTGTCCTGGAGAGCTTGCAGAGCACTGGGGAAAGGCAGGCAGAGAATTCCCTGCTAGCACCTTCTCTGTGCCTGGGAAGCACAAGTGTTCACATTGCTTCGCAGAATCGCTTTTGTGCAGAAAACAGTAACACTTGTTCAGAACGAAAGAAAGCACAGAGCCCCAGATTTGCTGTTGTCCTGGAGAGCTTGCAGAGCACTGGGGAAAGGCAGGCAGAGAATTCCCTGCTAGCACCTTCTCTGTGCCTGGGAAGCACAAGTGTTCACATTGCTTCGCAGAATCGCTTTTGTGCAGAAAACAGTAACACTTGTTCAGAATGAAAGAAAGCACAGAACCCCAGATTTTATGTTGTCCTGGAGAGCTTGCAGAGCACTAAGGAAAGGCAGGCAGAGAATTCCCTGCTAGCACCTTCTCTGTGCCTGTTCACATTGCTTTGCAGAATCGCTTTTGTGCAGAAAACAGTAACACTTGTTCAGAACGAAAGAAAGCACAGAGCCCCAGATTTTATGTTGTCCTGGAGAGCTTGCAGAGCACTGGGGAAAGGCAGGCAGAGAATTCCCTGCTAGCACCTTCTCTGTGCCTGGGAAGCAGAAGTGTTCACATTGCTTCGCAGAATCGCTTTTGTGCAGAAAACAGTAACACTTGTTCAGAACGAAAGAAAGCACAGAGCCCCAGATTTTATGTTGTCCTGGAGAGCTTGCAGAGCACTGGGGAAAGGCAGGCAGAGAATTCCCTGCTAGCACCTTCTCTGTGCCTGGGAAGCACAAGTGTTCACATTGCTTTGCAGAATCGCTTTTGTGCAGAAAACAGTAACACTTGTTCAGAACGAAAGAAAGCACAGAGCCCCAGATTTTATGTTGTCCTGGAGAGCTTGCAGAGCACTGGGGAAAGGCAGGCAGAGAATTCCCTGCTAGCACCTTCTCTGTGCCTGGGAAGCACAAGTGTTCACATTGCTTCGCAGAATCGCTTTTGTGCAGAAAACAGTAACACTTGTTCAGAACGAAAGAAAGCACAGAGCCCCAGATTTGCTGTTGTCCTGGAGAGCTTGCAGAGCACTGGGGAAAGGCAGGCAGACAATTCCCTGCTAGCACCTTCTCTGTGCCTGTTCACATTGCTTCGCAGAATCGCTTTTGTGCAGAAAACAGTAACACTTGTTCAGAACGAAAGAAAGCACAGAGCCCCAGATTTTATGTTGTCCTGGAGAGCTTGCAGAGCACTGGGGAAAGGCAGGCAGAGAATTCCCTGCTAGCACCTTCTCTGTGCCTGGGAAGCACAAGTGTTCACATTGCTTCGCAGAATCGCTTTTGTGCAGAAAACAGTAACACTTGTTCAGAACGAAAGAAAGCACAGAGCCCCAGATTTGCTGTTGTCCTGGAGAGCTTGCAGAGCACTGGGGAAAGGCAGGCAGAGAATTCCCTGCTAGCACCTTCTCTGTGCCTGGGAAGCACAAGTGTTCACATTGCTTGGCAGAATCGCTTTTGTGCAGAAAACAGTAACACTTGTTCAGAACGAAAGAAAGCACAGAGCCCCAGATTTTATGTTGTCCTGGAGAGCTTGCAGAGCACTGGGGAAAGGCAGGCAGAGAATTCCCTGCTAGCACCTTCTCTGTGCCTGGGAAGCACAAGTGTTCACATTGCTTTGCAGAATCGCTTTTGTGCAGAAAACAGTAACACTTGTTCAGAACGAAAGAAAGCACAGAGCCCCAGATTTTATGTTGTCCTGGAGAGCTTGCAGAGCACTGGGGAAAGGCAGGCAGAGAATTCCCTGCTAGCACCTTCTCTGTGCCTGGGAAGCACAAGTGTTCACATTGCTTCGCAGAATCGCTTTTGTGCAGAAAACAGTAACACTTGTTCAGAACGAAAGAAAGCACAGAGCCCCAGATTTTATGTTGTCCTGGAGAGCTTGCAGAGCACTGGGGAAAGGCAGGCAGAGAATTCCCTGCTAGCACCTTCTCTGTGCCTGGGAAGCACAAGTGTTCATATTGCTTCGCAGAATCGCTTTTGTGCAGAAAACAGTAACACTTGTTCAGAACGAAAGAAAGCACAGAGCCCCAGATTTGCTGTTGTCCTGGAGAGCTTGCAGAGCACTGGGGAAAGGCAGGCAGAGAATTCCCTGCTAGCACCTTCTCTGTGCCTGGGAAGCACAAGTGTTCACATTGCTTCGCAGAATCGCTTTTGTGCAGAAAACAGTAACACTTGTTCAGAACGAAAGAAAGCACAGAACCCCAGATTTTATGTTGTCCTGGAGAGCTTGCAGAGCACTGAGGAAAGGCAGGCAGAGAATTCCCTGCTAGCACCTTCTCTGTGCCTGGGAAGCAGAAGTGTTCACATTGCTTCGCAGAATCGCTTTTGTGCAGAAAACAGTAACACTTGTTCAGAACGAAAGAAAGAACAGAGCCCCAGATTTTATGTTGTCCTGGAGAGCTTGCAGAGCACTGGGGAAAGGCAGGCAGAGAATTCCCTGCTAGCACCTTCTCTGTGCCTGAGAAGCACAAGTGTTCACATTGCTTCGCAGAATCGCTTTTGTGCAGAAAACAGTAACACTTGTTCAGAACGAAAGAAAGCACAGAGCCCCAGATTTGCTGTTGTCCTGGAGAGCTTGCAGAGCACTGGGGAAAGGCAGGCAGAGAATTCCCTGCTAGCACCTTCTCTGTGCCTGGGAAGCACAAGTGTTCATATTGCTTCGCAGAATCGCTTTTGTGCAGAAAACAGTAACACTTGTTCAGAACGAAAGAAAGCACAGAGCCCCAGATTTGCTGTTGTCCTGGAGAGCTTGCAGAGCACTGGGTAAAGGCAGGCAGAGAATTCCCTGCTAGCACCTTCTCTGTGCCTGGGAAGCAGAAGTGTTCACTTTGCTTCGCAGAATCGCTTTTGTGCAGAAAACAGTAACACTTGTTCAGAATGAAAGAAAGCACAGAACCCCAGATTTTATGTTGTCCTGGAGAGCTTGCAGAGCACTGAGGAAAGGCAGGCAGAGAATTCCCTGCTAGCACCTTCTCTGTGCCTGTTCACATTGCTTTGCAGAATCGCTTTTGTGCAGAAAACAGTAACACTTGTTCAGAACGAAAGAAAGCACAGAGCCCCAGATTTTATGTTGTCCTGGAGAGCTTGCAGAGCACTGAGGAAAGGCAGGCAGAGAATTCCCTGCTAGCACCTTCTCTGTGCCTGGGAAGCACAAGTGTTCACATTGCTTCGCAGAATCGCTTTTGTGCAGAAAACAGTAACACTTGTTCAGAACGAAAGAAAGCACAGAGCCCCAGATTTGCTGTTGTCCTGGAGAGCTTGCAGAGCACTGGGGAAAGGCAGGCAGAGAATTCCCTGCTAGCACCTTCTCTGTGCCTGTTCACATTGCTTCGCAGAATCGCTTTTGTGCAGAAAACAGTAACACTTGTTCAGAACGAAAGAAAGCACAGAGTCCCAGATTTTATGTTGTCCTGGAGAGCTTGCAGAGCACTGGGGAAAGGCAGGCAGAGAATTCCCTGCTAGCACCTTCTCTGTGCCTGGGAAGCAGAAGTGTTCACATTGCTTTGCAGAATCGCTTTTGTGCAGAAAACAGTAACAGTTGTTCAGAACGAAAGAAAGCACAGAGCCCCAGATTTGCTGTTGTCCTGGAGAGCTTGCAGAGCACTGGGGAAAGGCAGGCAGAGAATTCCCTGCTAGCACCTTCTCTGTGCCTGGGAAGCACAAGTGTTCACATTGCTTCGCAGAATCGCTTTTGTGCAGAAAACAGTAACACTTGTTCAGAACGAAAGAAAGCACAGAACCCCAGATTTTATGTTGTCCTGGAGAGCTTGCAGAGCACTGAGGAAAGGCAGGCAGAGAATTCCCTGCTAGCACCTTCTCTGTGCCTGGGAAGCAGAAGTGTTCACATTGCTTCGCAGAATCGCTTTTGTGCAGAAAACAGTAACACTTGTTCAGAACGAAAGAAAGCACAGAGCCCCAGATTTTATGTTGTCCTGGAGAGCTTGCAGAGCACTGAGGAAAGGCAGGCAGAGAATTCCCTGCTAGCACCTTCTCTGTGCCTGTTCACATTGCTTTGCAGAATCGCTTTTGTGCAGAAAACAGTAACACTTGTTCAGAACGAAAGAAAGCACAGAGCCCCAGATTTTATGTTGTCCTGGAGAGCTTGCAGAGCACTGGGGAAAGGCAGGCAGAGAATTCCCTGCTAGCACCTTCTCTGTGCCTGGGAAGCACAAGTGTTCACATTGCTTCGCAGAATCGCTTTTGTGCAGAAAACAGTAACACTTGTTCAGAACGAAAGAAAGCACAGAACCCCAGATTTTATGTTGTCCTGGAGAGCTTGCAGAGCACTGAGGAAAGGCAGGCAGAGAATTCCCTGCTAGCACCTTCTCTGTGCCTGGGAAGCAGAAGTGTTCACATTGCTTCGCAGAATCGCTTTTGTGCAGAAAACAGTAACACTTGTTCAGAACGAAAGAAAGCACAGAGCCCCAGATTTTATGTTGTCCTGGAGAGCTTGCAGAGCACTGGGGAAAGGCAGGCAGAGAATTCCCTGCTAGCACCTTCTCTGTGCCTGGGAAGCACAAGTGTTCACATTGCTTCGCAGAATCGCTTTTGTGCAGAAAACAGTAACACTTGTTCAGAACGAAAGAAAGCACAGAGCCCCAGATTTGCTGTTGTCCTGGAGAGCTTGCAGAGCACTGGGGAAAGGCAGGCAGAGAATTCCCTGCTAGCACCTTCTCTGTGCCTGGGAAGCACAAGTGTTCACATTGCTTCGCAGAATCGCTTTTGTGCAGAAAACAGTAACACTTGTTCAGAATGAAAGAAAGCACAGAACCCCAGATTTTATGTTGTCCTGGAGAGCTTGCAGAGCACTAAGGAAAGGCAGGCAGAGAATTCCCTGCTAGCACCTTCTCTGTGCCTGTTCACATTGCTTTGCAGAATCGCTTTTGTGCAGAAAACAGTAACACTTGTTCAGAACGAAAGAAAGCACAGAGCCCCAGATTTTATGTTGTCCTGGAGAGCTTGCAGAGCACTGGGGAAAGGCAGGCAGAGAATTCCCTGCTAGCACCTTCTCTGTGCCTGGGAAGCAGAAGTGTTCACATTGCTTCGCAGAATCGCTTTTGTGCAGAAAACAGTAACACTTGTTCAGAACGAAAGAAAGCACAGAGCCCCAGATTTTATGTTGTCCTGGAGAGCTTGCAGAGCACTGGGGAAAGGCAGGCAGAGAATTCCCTGCTAGCACCTTCTCTGTGCCTGGGAAGCACAAGTGTTCACATTGCTTTGCAGAATCGCTTTTGTGCAGAAAACAGTAACACTTGTTCAGAACGAAAGAAAGCACAGAGCCCCAGATTTTATGTTGTCCTGGAGAGCTTGCAGAGCACTGGGGAAAGGCAGGCAGAGAATTCCCTGCTAGCACCTTCTCTGTGCCTGGGAAGCACAAGTGTTCACATTGCTTCGCAGAATCGCTTTTGTGCAGAAAACAGTAACACTTGTTCAGAACGAAAGAAAGCACAGAGCCCCAGATTTGCTGTTGTCCTGGAGAGCTTGCAGAGCACTGGGGAAAGGCAGGCAGACAATTCCCTGCTAGCACCTTCTCTGTGCCTGTTCACATTGCTTCGCAGAATCGCTTTTGTGCAGAAAACAGTAACACTTGTTCAGAACGAAAGAAAGCACAGAGCCCCAGATTTTATGTTGTCCTGGAGAGCTTGCAGAGCACTGGGGAAAGGCAGGCAGAGAATTCCCTGCTAGCACCTTCTCTGTGCCTGGGAAGCACAAGTGTTCACATTGCTTCGCAGAATCGCTTTTGTGCAGAAAACAGTAACACTTGTTCAGAACGAAAGAAAGCACAGAGCCCCAGATTTGCTGTTGTCCTGGAGAGCTTGCAGAGCACTGGGGAAAGGCAGGCAGAGAATTCCCTGCTAGCACCTTCTCTGTGCCTGGGAAGCACAAGTGTTCACATTGCTTGGCAGAATCGCTTTTGTGCAGAAAACAGTAACACTTGTTCAGAACGAAAGAAAGCACAGAGCCCCAGATTTTATGTTGTCCTGGAGAGCTTGCAGAGCACTGGGGAAAGGCAGGCAGAGAATTCCCTGCTAGCACCTTCTCTGTGCCTGGGAAGCACAAGTGTTCACATTGCTTTGCAGAATCGCTTTTGTGCAGAAAACAGTAACACTTGTTCAGAACGAAAGAAAGCACAGAGCCCCAGATTTTATGTTGTCCTGGAGAGCTTGCAGAGCACTGGGGAAAGGCAGGCAGAGAATTCCCTGCTAGCACCTTCTCTGTGCCTGGGAAGCACAAGTGTTCACATTGCTTCGCAGAATCGCTTTTGTGCAGAAAACAGTAACACTTGTTCAGAACGAAAGAAAGCACAGAGCCCCAGATTTTATGTTGTCCTGGAGAGCTTGCAGAGCACTGGGGAAAGGCAGGCAGAGAATTCCCTGCTAGCACCTTCTCTGTGCCTGGGAAGCACAAGTGTTCATATTGCTTCGCAGAATCGCTTTTGTGCAGAAAACAGTAACACTTGTTCAGAACGAAAGAAAGCACAGAGCCCCAGATTTGCTGTTGTCCTGGAGAGCTTGCAGAGCACTGGGGAAAGGCAGGCAGAGAATTCCCTGCTAGCACCTTCTCTGTGCCTGGGAAGCACAAGTGTTCACATTGCTTCGCAGAATCGCTTTTGTGCAGAAAACAGTAACACTTGTTCAGAACGAAAGAAAGCACAGAACCCCAGATTTTATGTTGTCCTGGAGAGCTTGCAGAGCACTGAGGAAAGGCAGGCAGAGAATTCCCTGCTAGCACCTTCTCTGTGCCTGGGAAGCAGAAGTGTTCACATTGCTTCGCAGAATCGCTTTTGTGCAGAAAACAGTAACACTTGTTCAGAACGAAAGAAAGAACAGAGCCCCAGATTTTATGTTGTCCTGGAGAGCTTGCAGAGCACTGGGGAAAGGCAGGCAGAGAATTCCCTGCTAGCACCTTCTCTGTGCCTGAGAAGCACAAGTGTTCACATTGCTTCGCAGAATCGCTTTTGTGCAGAAAACAGTAACACTTGTTCAGAACGAAAGAAAGCACAGAGCCCCAGATTTGCTGTTGTCCTGGAGAGCTTGCAGAGCACTGGGGAAAGGCAGGCAGAGAATTCCCTGCTAGCACCTTCTCTGTGCCTGGGAAGCACAAGTGTTCACATTGCTTCGCAGAATCGCTTTTGTGCAGAAAACAGTAACACTTGTTCAGAACGAAAGAAAGCACAGAGCCCCAGATTTGCTGTTGTCCTGGAGAGCTTGCAGAGCACTGGGGAAAGGCAGGCAGAGAATTCCCTGCTAGCACCTTCTCTGTGCCTGGGAAGCACAAGTGTTCACATTGCTTTGCAGAATCGCTTTTGTGCAGAAAACACTAACACTTGTTCAGAACGAAAGAAAGCACAGAGCCCCAGATTTTATGTTGTCCTGGAGAGCTTGCAGAGCACTGGGGAAAGGCAGGCAGAGAATTCCCTGCTAGCACCTTCTCTGTGCCTGGGAAGCACAAGTGTTCACATTGCTTTGCAGAATCGCTTTTGTGCAGAAAACAGTAACACTTGTTCAGAATGAAAGAAAGCACAGAGCCCCAGATTTTATGTTGTCCTGGAGAGCTTGCAGAGCACTGGGGAAAGGCAGGCAGAGAATTCCCTGCTAGCACCTTCTCTGTGCCTGGGAAGCAGAAGTGTTCACATTGCTTCGCAGAATCGCTTTTGTGCAGAAAACAGTAACACTTGTTCAGAACGAAAGAAAGCACAGAGCCCCAGATTTTATGTTGTCCTGGAGAGCTTGCAGAGCACTGGGGAAAGGCAGGCAGAGAATTCCCTGCTAGCACCTTCTCTGTGCCTGGGAAGCACAAGTGTTCATATTGCTTCGCAGAATCGCTTTTGTGCAGAAAACAGTAACACTTGTTCAGAACGAAAGAAAGCACAGAGCCCCAGATTTGCTGTTGTCCTGGAGAGCTTGCAGAGCACTGGGTAAAGGCAGGCAGAGAATTCCCTGCTAGCACCTTCTCTGTGCCTGGGAAGCAGAAGTGTTCACTTTGCTTCGCAGAATCGCTTTTGTGCAGAAAACAGTAACACTTGTTCAGAATGAAAGAAAGCACAGAACCCCAGATTTTATGTTGTCCTGGAGAGCTTGCAGAGCACTGAGGAAAGGCAGGCAGAGAATTCCCTGCTAGCACCTTCTCTGTGCCTGTTCACATTGCTTTGCAGAATCGCTTTTGTGCAGAAAACAGTAACACTTGTTCAGAACGAAAGAAAGCACAGAGCCCCAGATTTTATGTTGTCCTGGAGAGCTTGCAGAGCACTGAGGAAAGGCAGGCAGAGAATTCCCTGCTAGCACCTTCTCTGTGCCTGGGAAGCACAAGTGTTCACATTGCTTCGCAGAATCGCTTTTGTGCAGAAAACAGTAACACTTGTTCAGAACGAAAGAAAGCACAGAGCCCCAGATTTGCTGTTGTCCTGGAGAGCTTGCAGAGCACTGGGGAAAGGCAGGCAGAGAATTCCCTGCTAGCACCTTCTCTGTGCCTGTTCACATTGCTTCGCAGAATCGCTTTTGTGCAGAAAACAGTAACACTTGTTCAGAACGAAAGAAAGCACAGAGTCCCAGATTTTATGTTGTCCTGGAGAGCTTGCAGAGCACTGGGGAAAGGCAGGCAGAGAATTCCCTGCTAGCACCTTCTCTGTGCCTGGGAAGCAGAAGTGTTCACATTGCTTTGCAGAATCGCTTTTGTGCAGAAAACAGTAACAGTTGTTCAGAACGAAAGAAAGCACAGAGCCCCAGATTTGCTGTTGTCCTGGAGAGCTTGCAGAGCACTGGGGAAAGGCAGGCAGAGAATTCCCTGCTAGCACCTTCTCTGTGCCTGGGAAGCACAAGTGTTCACATTGCTTCGCAGAATCGCTTTTGTGCAGAAAACAGTAACACTTGTTCAGAACGAAAGAAAGCACAGAACCCCAGATTTTATGTTGTCCTGGAGAGCTTGCAGAGCACTGAGGAAAGGCAGGCAGAGAATTCCCTGCTAGCACCTTCTCTGTGCCTGGGAAGCAGAAGTGTTCACATTGCTTCGCAGAATCGCTTTTGTGCAGAAAACAGTAACACTTGTTCAGAACGAAAGAAAGCACAGAGCCCCAGATTTTATGTTGTCCTGGAGAGCTTGCAGAGCACTGAGGAAAGGCAGGCAGAGAATTCCCTGCTAGCACCTTCTCTGTGCCTGTTCACATTGCTTTGCAGAATCGCTTTTGTGCAGAAAACAGTAACACTTGTTCAGAACGAAAGAAAGCACAGAGCCCCAGATTTTATGTTGTCCTGGAGAGCTTGCAGAGCACTGGGGAAAGGCAGGCAGAGAATTCCCTGCTAGCACCTTCTCTGTGCCTGGGAAGCACAAGTGTTCACATTGCTTCGCAGAATCGCTTTTGTGCAGAAAACAGTAACACTTGTTCAGAACGAAAGAAAGCACAGAACCCCAGATTTTATGTTGTCCTGGAGAGCTTGCAGAGCACTGAGGAAAGGCAGGCAGAGAATTCCCTGCTAGCACCTTCTCTGTGCCTGGGAAGCAGAAGTGTTCACATTGCTTCGCAGAATCGCTTTTGTGCAGAAAACAGTAACACTTGTTCAGAACGAAAGAAAGCACAGAGCCCCAGATTTTATGTTGTCCTGGAGAGCTTGCAGAGCACTGGGGAAAGGCAGGCAGAGAATTCCCTGCTAGCACCTTCTCTGTGCCTGGGAAGCACAAGTGTTCACATTGCTTGGCAGAATCGCTTTTGTGCAGAAAACAGTAACACTTGTTCAGAACGAAAGAAAGCACAGAGCCCCAGATTTGCTGTTGTCCTGGAGAGCTTGCAGAGCACTGGGGAAAGGCAGGCAGAGAATTCCCTGCTAGCACCTTCTCTGTGCCTGGGAAGCACAAGTGTTCACATTGCTTCGCAGAATCGCTTTTGTGCAGAAAACAGTAACACTTGTTCAGAACGAAAGAAAGCACAGAGCCCCAGATTTGCTGTTGTCCTGGAGAGCTTGCAGAGCACTGGGGAAAGGCAGGCAGAGAATTCCCTGCTAGCACCTTCTCTGTGCCTGGGAAGCAGAAGTGTTCACATTGCTTCGCAGAATCGCTTTTGTGCAGAAAACAGTAACACTTGTTCAGAACGAAAGAAAGCACAGAGCCCCAGATTTTATGTTGTCCTGGAGAGCTTGCAGAGCACTGGGGAAAGGCAGGCAGAGAATTCCCTGCTAGCACCTTCTCTGTGCCTGGGAAGCACAAGTGTTCACATTGCTTTGCAGAATCGCTTTTGTGCAGAAAACAGTAACACTTGTTCAGAACGAAAGAAAGCACAGAGCCCCAGATTTTATGTTGTCCTGGAGAGCTTGCAGAGCACTGGGGAAAGGCAGGCAGAGAATTCCCTGCTAGCACCTTCTCTGTGCCTGGGAAGCACAAGTGTTCACATTGCTTCGCAGAATCGCTTTTGTGCAGAAAACAGTAACACTTGTTCAGAACGAAAGAAAGCACAGAGCCCCAGATTTGCTGTTGTCCTGGAGAGCTTGCAGAGCACTGGGGAAAGGCAGGCAGACAATTCCCTGCTAGCACCTTCTCTGTGCCTGTTCACATTGCTTCGCAGAATCGCTTTTGTGCAGAAAACAGTAACACTTGTTCAGAACGAAAGAAAGCACAGAGCCCCAGATTTTATGTTGTCCTGGAGAGCTTGCAGAGCACTGGGGAAAGGCAGGCAGAGAATTCCCTGCTAGCACCTTCTCTGTGCCTGGGAAGCACAAGTGTTCACATTGCTTCGCAGAATCGCTTTTGTGCAGAAAACAGTAACACTTGTTCAGAACGAAAGAAAGCACAGAGCCCCAGATTTGCTGTTGTCCTGGAGAGCTTGCAGAGCACTGGGGAAAGGCAGGCAGAGAATTCCCTGCTAGCACCTTCTCTGTGCCTGGGAAGCACAAGTGTTCACATTGCTTGGCAGAATCGCTTTTGTGCAGAAAACAGTAACACTTGTTCAGAACGAAAGAAAGCACAGAGCCCCAGATTTTATGTTGTCCTGGAGAGCTTGCAGAGCACTGGGGAAAGGCAGGCAGAGAATTCCCTGCTAGCACCTTCTCTGTGCCTGGGAAGCACAAGTGTTCACATTGCTTTGCAGAATCGCTTTTGTGCAGAAAACAGTAACACTTGTTCAGAACGAAAGAAAGCACAGAGCCCCAGATTTTATGTTGTCCTGGAGAGCTTGCAGAGCACTGGGGAAAGGCAGGCAGAGAATTCCCTGCTAGCACCTTCTCTGTGCCTGGGAAGCACAAGTGTTCACATTGCTTCGCAGAATCGCTTTTGTGCAGAAAACAGTAACACTTGTTCAGAACGAAAGAAAGCACAGAGCCCCAGATTTTATGTTGTCCTGGAGAGCTTGCAGAGCACTGGGGAAAGGCAGGCAGAGAATTCCCTGCTAGCACCTTCTCTGTGCCTGGGAAGCACAAGTGTTCATATTGCTTCGCAGAATCGCTTTTGTGCAGAAAACAGTAACACTTGTTCAGAACGAAAGAAAGCACAGAGCCCCAGATTTGCTGTTGTCCTGGAGAGCTTGCAGAGCACTGGGGAAAGGCAGGCAGAGAATTCCCTGCTAGCACCTTCTCTGTGCCTGGGAAGCACAAGTGTTCACATTGCTTCGCAGAATCGCTTTTGTGCAGAAAACAGTAACACTTGTTCAGAACGAAAGAAAGCACAGAACCCCAGATTTTATGTTGTCCTGGAGAGCTTGCAGAGCACTGAGGAAAGGCAGGCAGAGAATTCCCTGCTAGCACCTTCTCTGTGCCTGGGAAGCAGAAGTGTTCACATTGCTTCGCAGAATCGCTTTTGTGCAGAAAACAGTAACACTTGTTCAGAACGAAAGAAAGAACAGAGCCCCAGATTTTATGTTGTCCTGGAGAGCTTGCAGAGCACTGGGGAAAGGCAGGCAGAGAATTCCCTGCTAGCACCTTCTCTGTGCCTGAGAAGCACAAGTGTTCACATTGCTTCGCAGAATCGCTTTTGTGCAGAAAACAGTAACACTTGTTCAGAACGAAAGAAAGCACAGAGCCCCAGATTTGCTGTTGTCCTGGAGAGCTTGCAGAGCACTGGGGAAAGGCAGGCAGAGAATTCCCTGCTAGCACCTTCTCTGTGCCTGGGAAGCACAAGTGTTCACATTGCTTCGCAGAATCGCTTTTGTGCAGAAAACAGTAACACTTGTTCAGAACGAAAGAAAGCACAGAGCCCCAGATTTGCTGTTGTCCTGGAGAGCTTGCAGAGCACTGGGGAAAGGCAGGCAGAGAATTCCCTGCTAGCACCTTCTCTGTGCCTGGGAAGCACAAGTGTTCACATTGCTTCGCAGAATCGCTTTTGTGCAGAAAACAGTAACACTTGTTCAGAATGAAAGAAAGCACAGAACCCCAGATTTTATGTTGTCCTGGAGAGCTTGCAGAGCACTAAGGAAAGGCAGGCAGAGAATTCACTGCTAGCACCTTCTCTGTGCCTGTTCACATTGCTTCGCAGAATCGCTTTTGTGCAGAAAACAGTAACACTTGTTCAGAACGAAAGAAAGCACAGAGCCCCAGATTTTATGTTGTCCTGGAGAGCTTGCAGAGCACTGGGGAAAGGCAGGCAGAGAATTCCCTGCTAGCACCTTCTCTGTGCCTGGGAAGCAGAAGTGTTCACATTGCTTCGCAGAATCGCTTTTGTGCAGAAAACAGTAACACTTGTTCAGAACGAAAGAAAGCACAGAGCCCCAGATTTTATGTTGTCCTGGAGAGCTTGCAGAGCACTGGGGAAAGGCAGGCAGAGAATTCCCTGCTAGCACCTTCTCTGTGCCTGGGAAGCACAAGTGTTCACATTGCTTCGCAGAATCGCTTTTGTGCAGAAAACAGTAACACTTGTTCAGAACGAAAGAAAGCACAGAGCCCCAGATTTGCTGTTGTCCTGGAGAGCTTGCAGAGCACTGGGGAAAGGCAGGCAGAGAATTCCCTGCTAGCACCTTCTCTGTGCCTGGGAAGCAGAAGTGTTCACATTGCTTCGCAGAATCGCTTTTGTGCAGAAAACAGTAACACTTGTTCAGAATGAAAGAAAGCACAGAGCCCCAGATTTTATGTTGTCCTGGAGAGCTTGCAGAGCACTGGGGAAAGGCAGGCAGAGAATTCCCTGCTAGCACCTTCTCTGTGCCTGGGAAGCACAAGTGTTCACATTGCTTCGCAGAATCGCTTTTGTGCAGAAAACAGTAACACTTGTTCAGAACGAAAGAAAGCACAGAGCCCCAGATTTTATGTTGTCCTGGAGAGCTTGCAGAGCACTGGGGAAAGGCAGGCAGAGAATTCCCTGCTAGCACCTTCTCTGTGCCTGGGAAGCACAAGTGTTCATATTGCTTCGCAGAATCGCTTTTGTGCAGAAAACAGTAACACTTGTTCAGAACGAAAGAAAGCACAGAGCCCCAGATTTGCTGTTGTCCTGGAGAGCTTGCAGAGCACTGGGGAAAGGCAGGCAGAGAATTCCCTGCTAGCACCTTCTCTGTGCCTGGGAAGCACAAGTGTTCACATTGCTTCGCAGAATCGCTTTTGTGCAGAAAACAGTAACACTTGTTCAGAACGAAAGAAAGCACAGAACCCCAGATTTTATGTTGTCCTGGAGAGCTTGCAGAGCACTGAGGAAAGGCAGGCAGAGAATTCCCTGCTAGCACCTTCTCTGTGCCTGGGAAGCAGAAGTGTTCACATTGCTTTGCAGTATCGCTTTTGTGCAGAAAACAGTAACACTTGTTCAGAACGAAAGAAAGCACAGAGCCCCAGATTTGCTGTTGTCCTGGAGAGCTTGCAGAGCACTGGGGAAAGGCAGGCAGAGAATTCCCTGCTAGCACCTTCTCTGTGCCTGGGAAGCACAAGTGTTCACATTGCTTCGCAGAATCGCTTTTGTGCAGAAAACAGTAACACTTGTTCAGAACGAAAGAAAGCACAGAGCCCCAGATTTGCTGTTGTCCTGGAGAGCTTGCAGAGCACTGGGGAAAGGCAGGCAGAGAATTCCCTGCTAGCACCTTCTCTGTGCCTGGGAAGCACAAGTGTTCACATTGCTTCGCAGAATCGCTTTTGTGCAGAAAACAGTAACAGTTGTTCAGAACGAAAGAAAGCACAGAGCCCCAGATTTTATGTTGTCCTGGAGAGCTTGCAGAGCACTGGGGAAAGGCAGGCAGAGAATTCCCTGCTAGCACCTTCTCTGTGCCTGGGAAGCAGAAGTGTTCACATTGCTTCGCAGAATCGCTTTTGTGCAGAAAACAGTAACACTTGTTCAGAACGAAAGAAAGCACAGAGCCCCAGATTTTATGTTGTCCTGGAGAGCTTGCAGAGCACTGAGGAAAGGCAGGCAGAGAATTCCCTGCTAGCACCTTCTCTGTGCCTGGGAAGCACAAGTGTTCACATTGCTTCGCAGAATCGCTTTTGTGCAGAAAACAGTAACACTTGTTCAGAACGAAAGAAAGCACAGAACCCCAGATTTTATGTTGTCCTGGAGAGCTTGCAGAGCACTGAGGAAAGGCAGGCAGAGAATTCCCTGCTAGCACCTTCTCTGTGCCTGGGAAGCAGAAGTGTTCACATTGCTTCGCAGAATCGCTTTTGTGCAGAAAACAGTAACACTTGTTCAGAACGAAAGAAAGAACAGAGCCCCAGATTTTATGTTGTCCTGGAGAGCTTGCAGAGCACTGGGGAAAGGCAGGCAGAGAATTCCCTGCTAGCACCTTCTCTGTGCCTGGGAAGCACAAGTGTTCACATTGCTTCGCAGAATCGCTTTTGTGCAGAAAACAGTAACACTTGTTCAGAACGAAAGAAAGCACAGAGCCCCAGATTTGCTGTTGTCCTGGAGAGCTTGCAGAGCACTGGGGAAAGGCAGGCAGAGAATTCCCTGCTAGCACCTTCTCTGTGCCTGGGAAGCACAAGTGTTCATATTGCTTCGCAGAATCGCTTTTGTGCAGAAAACAGTAACACTTGTTCAGAATGAAAGAAAGCACAGAGCCCCAGATTTTATGTTGTCCTGGAGAGCTTGCAGAGCACTGAGGAAGGCAGGCAGAGAATTCCCTGCTAGCACCTTCTCTGTGCCTGGGAAGCACAAGTGTTCACATTGCTTCGCAGAATCGCTTTTGTGCAGAAAACAGTAACACTTGTTCAGAACGAAAGAAAGCACAGAGCCCCAGATTTTATGTTGTCCTGGAGAGCTTGCAGAGCACTGGGGAAAGGCAGGCAGAGAATTCCCTGCTAGCACCTTCTCTGTGCCTGGGAAGCACAAGTGTTCACATTGCTTTGCAGAATCGCTTTTGTGCAGAAAACAGTAACAGTTGTTCAGAACGAAAGAAAGCACAGAGCCCCAGATTTTATGTTCTCCTGGAGAGCTTGCAGAGCACTGGGGAAAGGCAGGCAGAGAATTCCCTGCTAGCACCTTCTCTGTGCCTGGGAAGCACAAGTGTTCATATTGCTTCGCAGAATCGCTTTTGTGCAGAAAACAGTAACACTTGTTCAGAATGAAAGAAAGCACAGAGCCCCAGATTTTATGTTGTCCTGGAGAGCTTGCAGAGCACTGAGGAAGGCAGGCAGAGAATTCCCTGCTAGCACCTTCTCTGTGCCTGGGAAGCACAAGTGTTCACATTGCTTCGCAGAATCGCTTTTGTGCAGAAAACAGTAACACTTGTTCAGAACGAAAGAAAGCACAGAGCCCCAGATTTTATGTTGTCCTGGAGAGCTTGCAGAGCACTGGGGAAAGGCAGGCAGAGAATTCCCTGCTAGCACCTTCTCTGTGCCTGGGAAGCACAAGTGTTCACATTGCTTTGCAGAATCGCTTTTGTGCAGAAAACAGTAACACTTGTTCAGAACGAAAGAAAGCACAGAGCCCCAGATTTTATGTTGTCCTGGAGAGCTTGCAGAGCACTGGGGAAAGGCAGGCAGAGAATTCCCTGCTAGCACCTTCTCTGTGCCTGGGAAGCACAAGTGTTCACATTGCTTCGCAGAATCGCTTTTGTGCAGAAAACAGTAACACTTGTTCAGAACGAAAGAAAGCACAGAACCCCAGATTTTATGTTGTCCTGGAGAGCTTGCAGAGCACTGGGGAAAGGCAGGCAGAGAATTCCCTGCTAGCACCTTCTCTGTGCCTGTTCACATTGCTTCGCAGAATCGCTTTTGTGCAGAAAACAGTAACACTTGTTCAGAACGAAAGAAAGCACAGAGTCCCAGATTTTATGTTGTCCTGGAGAGCTTGCAGAGCACTGGGGAAAGGCAGGCAGAGAATTCCCTGCTAGCACCTTCTCTGTGCCTGGGAAGCACAAGTGTTCACATTGCTTCGCAGAATCGCTTTTGTGCAGAAAACAGTAACACTTGTTCAGAACGAAAGAAAGCACAGAGCCCCAGATTTGCTGTTGTCCTGGAGAGCTTGCAGAGCACTGGGGAAAGGCAGGCAGAGAATTCCCTGCTAGCACCTTCTCTGTGCCTGGGAAGCACAAGTGTTCACATTGCTTCGCAGAATCGCTTTTGTGCAGAAAACAGTAACACTTGTTCAGAACAAAAGAAAGCACAGAGCCCCAGATTTTATGTTGTCCTGGAGAGCTTGCAGAGCACTGGGGAAAGGCAGGCAGAGAATTCCCTGCTAGCACCTTCTCTGT
Source organism: Strix uralensis (assembly GCF_047716275.1). Lineage (NCBI taxonomy): Eukaryota > Metazoa > Chordata > Aves > Strigiformes > Strigidae > Strix > Strix uralensis. The sequence continues at coordinate 387,331 of NW_027436755.1, forward strand.
GCCTGGGAAGCACAAGTGTTCACATTGCTTTGCAGAATCGCTTTTGTGCAGAAAACAGTAACACTTGTTCAGAATGAAAGAAAGCACAGAGCCCCAGATTTTATGTTGTCCTGGAGAGCTTGCAGAGCACTGGGGAAAGGCAGGCAGAGAATTCCCTGCTAGCACCTTCTCTGTGCCTGGGAAGCACAAGTGTTCACATTGCTTCGCAGAATCGCTTTTGTGCAGAAAACAGTAACACTTGTTCAGAACGAAAGAAAGCACAGAGCCCCAGATTTTATGTTGTCCTGGAGAGCTTGCAGAGCACTGGGGAAAGGCAGGCAGAGAATTCCCTGCTAGCACCTTCTCTGTGCCTGGGAAGCACAAGTGTTCATATTGCTTCGCAGAATCGCTTTTGTGCAGAAAACAGTAACACTTGTTCAGAACGAAAGAAAGCACAGAGCCCCAGATTTGCTGTTGTCCTGGAGAGCTTGCAGAGCACTGGGTAAAGGCAGGCAGAGAATTCCCTGCTAGCACCTTCTCTGTGCCTGGGAAGCAGAAGTGTTCACTTTGCTTCGCAGAATCGCTTTTGTGCAGAAAACTGTAACACTTGTTCAGAATGAAAGAAAGCACAGAACCCCAGATTTTATGTTGTCCTGGAGAGCTTGCAGAGCACTGAGGAAAGGCAGGCAGAGAATTCCCTGCTAGCACCTTCTCTGTGCCTGTTCACATTGCTTTGCAGAATCGCTTTTGTGCAGAAAACAGTAACACTTGTTCAGAACGAAAGAAAGCACAGAGCCCCAGATTTGCTGTTGTCCTGGAGAGCTTGCAGAGCACTGGGGAAAGGCAGGCAGAGAATTCCCTGCTAGCACCTTCTCTGTGCCTGGGAAGCAGAAGTGTTCACATTGCTTCGCAGAATCGCTTTTGTGCAGAAAACAGTAACACTTGTTCAGAACGAAAGAAAGCACAGAGCCCCAGATTTTATGTTGTCCTGGAGAGCTTGCAGAGCACTGGGGAAAGGCAGGCAGAGAATTCCCTGCTAGCACCTTCTCTGTGCCTGGGAAGCACAAGTGTTCACATTGCTTCGCAGAATCGCTTTTGTGCAGAAAACAGTAACACTTGTTCAGAACGAAAGAAAGCACAGAGCCCCAGATTTTATGTTGTCCTGGAGAGCTTGCAGAGCACTGGGGAAAGGCAGGCAGAGAATTCCCTGCTAGCACCTTCTCTGTGCCTGGGAAGCAGAAGTGTTCACATTGCTTCGCAGAATCGCTTTTGTGCAGAAAACAGTAACACTTGTTCAGAACGAAAGAAAGCACAGAGCCCCAGATTTGCTGTTGTCCTGGAGAGCTTGCAGAGCACTGGGGAAAGGCAGGCAGAGAATTCCCTGCTAGCACCTTCTCTGTGCCTGGGAAGCAGAAGTGTTCACATTGCTTTGCAGAATCGCTTTTCTGCAGAAAACAGTAACACTTGTTCAGAACGAAAGAAAGCACAGAGCCCCAGATTTTATGTTGTCCTGGAGAGCTTGCAGAGCACTGGGGAAAGGCAGGCAGAGAATTCCCTGCTAGCACCTTCTCTGTGCCTGGGAAGCACAAGTGTTCACATTGCTTCGCAGAATCGCTTTTCTGCAGAAAACAGTAACACTTGTTCAGAACGAAAGAAAGCACAGAGCCCCAGATTTTATGTTGTCCTGGAGAGCTTGCAGAGCACTGGGGAAAGGCAGGCAGAGAATTCCCTGCTAGCACCTTCTCTGTGCCTGGGAAGCACAAGTGTTCACATTGCTTCGCAGAATCGCTTTTGTGCAGAAAACAGTAACACTTGTTCAGAACGAAAGAAAGCACAGAGCCCCAGATTTTATGTTGTCCTGGAGAGCTTGCAGAGCACTGGGGAAAGGCAGGCAGAGAATTCCCTGCTAGCACCTTCTCTGTGCCTGGGAAGCACAAGTGTTCACATTGCTTCGCAGAATCGCTTTTGTGCAGAAAACAGTAACACTTGTTCAGAACGAAAGAAAGCACAGAGCCCCAGATTTGCTGTTGTCCTGGAGAGCTTGCAGAGCACTGGGGAAAGGCAGGCAGAGAATTCCCTGCTAGCACCTTCTCTGTGCCTGGGAAGCAGAAGTGTTCACATTGCTTCGCAGAATCGCTTTTGTGCAGAAAACAGTAACACTTGTTCAGAACGAAAGAAAGCACAGAGCCCCAGATTTTATGTTGTCCTGGAGAGCTTGCAGAGCACTGGGGAAAGGCAGGCAGAGAATTCCCTGCTAGCACCTTCTCTGTGCCTTTTCACATTGCTTCGCAGAATCGCTTTTGTGCAGAAAACAGTAACACTTGTTCAGAACGAAAGAAAGCACAGAGCCCCAGATTTTATGTTGTCCTGGAGAGCTTGCAGAGCACTGGGGAAAGGCAGGCAGAGAATTCCCTGCTAGCACCTTCTCTGTGCCTGGGAAGCACAAGTGTTCACATTGCTTCGCAGAATCGCTTTTGTGCAGAAAACAGTAACACTTGTTCAGAATGAAAGAAAGCACAGAGCCCCAGATTTTATGTTGTCCTGGAGAGCTTGCAGAGCACTGGGGAAAGGCAGGCAGAGAATTCCCTGCTAGCACCTTCTCTGTGCCTGGGAAGCAGAAGTGTTCACATTGCTTCGCAGAATCGCTTTTGTGCAGAAAACAGTAACACTTGTTCAGAACGAAAGAAAGCACAGAGCCCCAGATTTTATGTTGTCCTGGAGAGCTTGCAGAGCACTGGGGAAAGGCAGGCAGAGAATTCCCTGCTAGCACCTTCTCTGTGCCTGGGAAGCAGAAGTGTTCACATTGCTTCGCAGAATCGCTTTTGTGCAGAAAACAGTAACACTTGTTCAGAACGAAAGAAAGCACAGAGCACCAGATTTTATGTTGTCCTGGAGAGCTTGCAGAGCACTGGGGAAAGGCAGGCAGAGAATTCCCTGCTAGCACCTTCTCTGTGCCTGGGAAGCACAAGTGTTCAAATTGCTTCGCAGAATCGCTTTTGTGCAGAAAACAGTAACACTTGTTCAGAACGAAAGAAAGCACAGAGCCCCAGATTTTATGTTGTCCTGGAGAGCTTGCAGAGCACTGGGGAAAGGCAGGCAGAGAATTCCCTGCTAGCACCTTCTCTGTGCCTGGGAAGCACAAGTGTTCACATTGCTTCGCAGAATCGCTTTTGTGCAGAAAACAGTAACACTTGTTCAGAACGAAAGAAAGCACAGAGCCCCAGATTTGCTGTTGTCCTGGAGAGCTTGCAGAGCACTGGGGAAAGGCAGGCAGAGAATTCCCTGCTAGCACCTTCTCTGTGCCTGGGAAGCAGAAGTGTTCACATTGCTTTGCAGAATCGCTTTTCTGCAGAAAACAGTAACACTTGTTCAGAACGAAAGAAAGCACAGAGCCCCAGATTTTATGTTGTCCTGGAGAGCTTGCAGAGCACTGGGGAAAGGCAGGCAGAGAATTCCCTGCTAGCACCTTCTCTGTGCCTGGAAGCAGAAGTGTTCACATTGCTTCGCAGAATCGCTTTTGTGCAGAAAACAGTAACACTTGTTCAGAACGAAAGAAAGCACAGAGCCCCAGATTTTATGTTGTCCTGGAGAGCTTGCAGAGCACTGGGGAAAGGCAGGCAGAGAATTCCCTGCTAGCACCTTCTCTGTGCCTGGGAAGCAGAAGTGTTCACATTGCTTCGCAGAATCGCTTTTGTGCAGAAAACAGTAACACTTGTTCAGAACGAAAGAAAGCACAGAGCCCCAGATTTGCTGTTGTCCTGGAGAGCTTGCAGAGCACTGGGGAAAGGCAGGCAGAGAATTCCCTGCTAGCACCTTCTCTGTGCCTGGGAAGCAGAAGTGTTCACATTGCTTCGCAGAATCGCTTTTGTGCAGAAAACAGTAACACTTGTTCAGAATGAAAGAAAGCACAGAACCCCAGATTTTATGTTGTCCTGGAGAGCTTGCAGAGCACTGGGGAAAGGCAGGCAGAGAATTCCCTGCTAGCACCTTCTCTGTGCCTGTTCACATTGCTTCGCAGAATCGCTTTTGTGCAGAAAACAGTAACAGTTGTTCAGAACGAAAGAAAGCACAGAGCCCCAGATTTGCTGTTGTCCTGGAGAGCTTGCAGAGCACTGGGGAAAGGCAGGCAGAGAATTCCCTGCTAGCACCTTCTCTGTGCCTGGGAAGCAGAAGTGTTCACATTACTTCGCAGAATCGCTTTTGTGCAGAAAACAGTAACACTTGTTCAGAACGAAAGAAAGCACAGAGCCCCAGATTTTATGTTGTTCTGGGGAGCTTGCAGAGCACTGGGGAAAGGCAGGCAGAGAATTCCCTGCTAGCACCTTCTCTGTGCCTGGGAAGCAGAAGTGTTCACATTGCTTCGCAGAATCGCTTTTGTGCAGAAAACAGTAACACTTGTTCAGAACGAAAGAAAGCACAGAGCCCCAGATTTTATGTTGTCCTGGAGAGCTTGCAGAGCACTGGGGAAAGGCAGGCAGAGAATTCCCTGCTAGCACCTTCTCTGTGCCTTTTCACATTGCTTCGCAGAATCGCTTTTGTGCAGAAAACAGTAACACTTGTTCAGAACGAAAGAAAGCACAGAGCCCCAGATTTGCTGTTGTCCTGGAGAGCTTGCAGAGCACTGGGGAAAGGCAGGCAGAGAATTCCCTGCTAGCACCTTCTCTGTGCCTGGGAAGCACAAGTGTTCACATTGCTTCGCAGAATCGCTTTTGTGCAGAAAACAGTAACACTTGTTCAGAACGAAAGAAAGCACAGAGCCCCAGATTTTATGTTGTCCTGGAGAGCTTGCAGAGCACTGGGGAAAGGCAGGCAGAGAATTCCCTGCTAGCACCTTCTCTGTGCCTGGGAAGCAGAAGTGTTCACATTGCTTCGCAGAATCGCTTTTGTGCAGAAAACAGTAACACTTGTTCAGAACGAAAGAAAGCACAGAGCCCCAGATTTTATGTTGTCCTGGAGAGCTTGCAGAGCACTGGGGAAAGGCAGGCAGAGAATTCCCTGCTAGCACCTTCTCTGTGCCTGGGAAGCAGAAGTGTTCACATTGCTTCGCAGAATCGCTTTTGTGCAGAAAACAGTAACACTTGTTCAGAACGAAAGAAAGCACAGAGCCCCAGATTTTATGTTGTCCTGGAGAGCTTGCAGAGCACTGGGGAAAGGCAGGCAGAGAATTCCCTGCTAGCACCTTCTCTGTGCCTGGGAAGCACAAGTGTTCACATTGCTTCGCAGAATCGCTTTTGTGCAGAAAACAGTAACACTTGTTCAGAACGAAAGAAAGCACAGAGCCCCAGATTTGCTGTTGTCCTGGAGAGCTTGCAGAGCACTGGGGAAAGGCAGGCAGAGAATTCCCTGCTAGCACCTTCTCTGTGCCTGGGAAGCAGAAGTGTTCACATTGCTTTGCAGAATCGCTTTTCTGCAGAAAACAGTAACACTTGTTCAGAACGAAAGAAAGCACAGAGCCCCAGATTTTATGTTGTCCTGGAGAGCTTGCAGAGCACTGGGGAAAGGCAGGCAGAGAATTCCCTGCTAGCACCTTCTCTGTGCCTGGAAGCAGAAGTGTTCACATTGCTTCGCAGAATCGCTTTTGTGCAGAAAACAGTAACACTTGTTCAGAACGAAAGAAAGCACAGAGCCCCAGATTTTATGTTGTCCTGGAGAGCTTGCAGAGCACTGGGGAAAGGCAGGCAGAGAATTCCCTGCTAGCACCTTCTCTGTGCCTGGGAAGCACAAGTGTTCACATTGCTTCGCAGAATCGCTTTTGTGCAGAAAACAGTAACACTTGTTCAGAACGAAAGAAAGCACAGAGCCCCAGATTTGCTGTTGTCCTGGAGAGCTTGCAGAGCACTGGGGAAAGGCAGGCAGAGAATTCCCTGCTAGCACCTTCTCTGTGCCTGGGAAGCAGAAGTGTTCACATTGCTTCGCAGAATCGCTTTTGTGCAGAAAACAGTAACACTTGTTCAGAATGAAAGAAAGCACAGAACCCCAGATTTTATGTTGTCCTGGAGAGCTTGCAGAGCACTGGGGAAAGGCAGGCAGAGAATTCCCTGCTAGCACCTTCTCTGTGCCTGTTCACATTGCTTCGCAGAATCGCTTTTGTGCAGAAAACAGTAACACTTGTTCAGAACGAAAGAAAGCACAGAGCCCCAGATTTGCTGTTGTCCTGGAGAGCTTGCAGAGCACTGGGGAAAGGCAGGCAGAGAATTCCCTGCTAGCACCTTCTCTGTGCCTGGGAAGCAGAAGTGTTCACATTACTTCGCAGAATCGCTTTTGTGCAGAAAACAGTAACACTTGTTCAGAACGAAAGAAAGCACAGAGCCCCAGATTTTATGTTGTTCTGGGGAGCTTGCAGAGCACTGGGGAAAGGCAGGCAGAGAATTCCCTGCTAGCACCTTCTCTGTGCCTGGGAAGCAGAAGTGTTCACATTGCTTCGCAGAATCGCTTTTGTGCAGAAAACAGTAACACTTGTTCAGAACGAAAGAAAGCACAGAGCCCCAGATTTTATGTTGTCCTGGAGAGCTTGCAGAGCACTGGGGAAAGGCAGGCAGAGAATTCCCTGCTAGCACCTTCTCTGTGCCTTTTCACATTGCTTTGCAGAATCGCTTTTGTGCAGAAAACAGTAACAGTTGTTCAGAACGAAAGAAAGCACAGAGCCCCAGATTTTATGTTGTCCTGGAGAGCTTGCAGAGCACTGGGGAAAGGCAGGCAGAGAATTCCCTGCTAGCACCTTCTCTGTGCCTGGGAAGCACAAGTGTTCACATTGCTTCGCAGAATCGCTTTTGTGCAGAAAACAGTAACACTTGTTCAGAACGAAAGAAAGCACAGAGCCCCAGATTTTATGTTGTCCTGGAGAGCTTGCAGAGCACTGGGGAAAGGCAGGCAGAGAATTCCCTGCTAGCACCTTCTCTGTGCCTGGGAAGCAGAAGTGTTCACATTGCTTCGCAGAATCGCTTTTGTGCAGAAAACAGTAACACTTGTTCAGAACGAAAGAAAGCACAGAGCCCCAGATTTTATGTTGTCCTGGAGAGCTTGCAGAGCACTGGGGAAAGGCAGGCAGAGAATTCCCTGCTAGCACCTTCTCTGTGCCTGGGAAGCACAAGTGTTCACATTGCTTCGCAGAATCGCTTTTGTGCAGAAAACAGTAACACTTGTTCAGAACGAAAGAAAGCACAGAGCCCCAGATTTTATGTTGTCCTGGAGAGCTTGCAGAGCACTGGGGAAAGGCAGGCAGAGAATTCCCTGCTAGCACCTTCTCTGTGCCTGGGAAGCACAAGTGTTCACATTGCTTCGCAGAATCGCTTTTGTGCAGAAAACAGTAACACTTGTTCAGAACGAAAGAAAGCACAGAGCCCTAGATTTTATGTTGTCCTGGAGAGCTTGCAGAGCACTGAGGAAAGGCAGGCAGAGAATTCCCTGCTAGCACCTTCTCTGTGCCTGGGAAGCACAAGTGTTCACATTGCTTCGCAGAATCGCTTTTGTGCAGAAAACAGTAACACTTGTTCAGAACGAAAGAAAGCACAGAGCCCCAGATTTTATGTTGTCCTGGAGAGCTTGCAGAGCACTGGGGAAAGGCAGGCAGAGAATTCCCTGCTAGCACCTTCTCTGTGCCTGGGAAGCAGAAGTGTTCACATTGCTTCGCAGAATCGCTTTTGTGCAGAAAACAGTAACACTTGTTCAGAACGAAAGAAAGCACAGAGCCCCAGATTTTATGTTGTCCTGGAGAGCTTGCAGAGCACTGGGGAAAGGCAGGCAGAGAATTCCCTGCTAGCACCTTCTCTGTGCCTGGGAAGCAGAAGTGTTCACATTGCTTCGCAGAATCGCTTTTGTGCAGAAAACAGTAACACTTGTTCAGAACGAAAGAAAGCACAGAGCCCCAGATTTTATGTTGTCCTGGAGAGCTTGCAGAGCACTGGGGAAAGGCAGGCAGAGAATTCCCTGCTAGCACCTTCTCTGTGCCTGGGAAGCAGAAGTGTTCACATTGCTTCGCAGAATCGCTTTTGTGCAGAAAACAGTAACACTTGTTCAGAACGAAAGAAAGCACAGAGCCCCAGATTTGCTGTTGTCCTGGAGAGCTTGCAGAGCACTGGGGAAAGGCAGGCAGAGAATTCCCTGCTAGCACCTTCTCTGTGCCTGGGAAGCAGAAGTGTTCACATTGCTTCGCAGAATCGCTTTTGTGCAGAAAACAGTAACACTTGTTCAGAACGAAAGAAAGCACAGAGCCCCAGATTTTATGTTGTCCTGGAGAGCTTGCAGAGCACTGGGGAAAGGCAGGCAGAGAATTCCCTGCTAGCACCTTCTCTGTGCCTTTTCACATTGCTTCGCAGAATCGCTTTTGTGCAGAAAACAGTAACACTTGTTCAGAACGAAAGAAAGCACAGAGCCCCAGATTTTATGTTGTCCTGGAGAGCTTGCAGAGCACTGGGGAAAGGCAGGCAGAGAATTCCCTGCTAGCACCTTCTCTGTGCCTGGGAAGCAGAAGTGTTCACATTGCTTCACAGAATCGCTTTTGTGCAGAAAACAGTAACACTTGTTCAGAACGAAAGAAAGCACAGAGCCCCAGATTTTATGTTGTCCTGGAGAGCTTGCAGAGCACTGGGGAAAGGCAGGCAGAGAATTCCCTGCTAGCACCTTCTCTGTGCCTGGGAAGCAGAAGTGTTCACATTGCTTCGCAGAATCGCTTTTGTGCAGAAAACAGTAACACTTGTTCAGAACGAAAGAAAGCACAGAGCCCCAGATTTGCTGTTGTCCTGGAGAGCTTGCAGAGCACTGGGGAAAGGCAGGCAGAGAATTCCCTGCTAGCACCTTCTCTGTGCCTGGGAAGCACAAGTGTTCACATTGCTTCGCAGAATCGCTTTTGTGCAGAAAACAGTAACACTTGTTCAGAACGAAAGAAAGCACAGAGCCCCAGATTTTATGTTGTCCTGGAGAGCTTGCAGAGCACTGGGGAAAGGCAGGCAGAGAATTCCCTGCTAGCACCTTCTCTGTGCCTGGGAAGCACAAGTGTTCACATTGCTTCGCAGAATCGCTTTTGTGCAGAAAACAGTAACACTTGTTCAGAACGAAAGAAAGCACAGAGCCCTAGATTTTATGTTGTCCTGGAGAGCTTGCAGAGCACTGGGGAAAGGCAGGCAGAGAATTCCCTGCTAGCACCTTCTCTGTGCCTGGGAAGCACAAGTGTTCACATTGCTTCGCAGAATCGCTTTTGTGCAGAAAACAGTAACACTTGTTCAGAACGAAAGAAAGCACAGAGCCCCAGATTTGCTGTTGTCCTGGAGAGCTTGCAGAGCACTGGGGAAAGGCAGGCAGAGAATTCCCTGCTAGCACCTTCTCTGTGCCTGGGAAGCAGAAGTGTTCACATTGCTTTGCAGAATCGCTTTTGTGCAGAAAACAGTAACACTTGTTCAGAACGAAAGAAAGCACAGAGCCCCAGATTTGCTGTTGTCCTGGAGAGCTTGCAGAGCACTGGGGAAAGGCAGGCAGAGAATTCCCTGCTAGCACCTTCTCTGTGCCTGGGAAGCAGAAGTGTTCACATTGCTTCGCAGAATCGCTTTTGTGCAGAAAACAGTAACACTTGTTCAGAATGAAAGAAAGCACAGAGCCCCAGATTTGCTGTTGTCCTGGAGAGCTTGCAGAGCACTGGGGAAAGGCAGGCAGAGAATTCCCTGCTAGCACCTTCTCTGTGCCTGGGAAGCAGAAGTGTTCACATTGCTTCGCAGAATCGCTTTTGTGCAGAAAACAGTAACACTTGTTCAGAACGAAAGAAAGCACAGAGCCCCAGATTTGCTGTTGTCCTGGAGAGCTTGCAGAGCACTGGGGAAAGGCAGGCAGAGAATTCCCTGCTAGCACCTTCTCTGTGCCTGGGAAGCAGAAGTGTTCACATTGCTTCGCAGAATCGCTTTTGTGCAGAAAACAGTAACACTTGTTCAGAATGAAAGAAAGCACAGAGCCCCAGATTTGCTGTTGTCCTGGAGAGCTTGCAGAGCACTGGGGAAAGGCAGGCAGAGAATTCCCTGCTAGCACCTTCTCTGTGCCTGGGAAGCAGAAGTGTTCACATTGCTTCGCAGAATCGCTTTTGTGCAGAAAACAGTAACACTTGTTCAGAACGAAAGAAAGCACAGAGCCCCAGATTTTATGTTGTCCTGGAGAGCTTGCAGAGCACTGGGGAAAGGCAGGCAGAGAATTCCCTGCTAGCACCTTCTCTGTGCCTGGGAAGCAGAAGTGTTCACATTGCTTCGCAGAATCGCTTTTGTGCAGAAAACAGTAACACTTGTTCAGAACGAAAGAAAGCACAGAGCCCCAGATTTTATGTTGTCCTGGAGAGCTTGCAGAGCACTGGGGAAAGGCAGGCAGAGAATTCCCTGCTAGCACCTTCTCTGTGCCTGGGAAGCAGAAGTGTTCACATTGCTTCGCAGAATCGCTTTTGTGCAGAAAACAGTAACACTTGTTCAGAACGAAAGAAAGCACAGAGCCCCAGATTTTATGTTGTCCTGGAGAGCTTGCAGAGCACTGGGGAAAGGCAGGCAGAGAATTCCCTGCTAGCACCTTCTCTGTGCCTGTTCACATTGCTTCGCAGAATCGCTTTTGTGCAGAAAACAGTAACACTTGTTCAGAACGAAAGAAAGCACAGAGCCCCAGATTTTATGTTGTCCTGGAGAGCTTGCAGAGCACTGGGGAAAGGCAGGCAGAGAATTCCCTGCTAGCACCTTCTCTGTGCCTGGGAAGCAGAAGTGTTCACATTGCTTTGCAGAATCGCTTTTGTGCAGAAAACAGTAACACTTGTTCAGAACGAAAGAAAGCACAGAGCCCCAGATTTGCTGTTGTCCTGGAGAGCTTGCAGAGCACTGGGGAAAGGCAGGCAGAGAATTCCCTGCTAGCACCTTCTCTGTGCCTGGGAAGCAGAAGTGTTCACATTGCTTCGCAGAATCGCTTTTGTGCAGAAAACAGTAACACTTGTTCAGAATGAAAGAAAGCACAGAGCCCCAGATTTGCTGTTGTCCTGGAGAGCTTGCAGAGCACTGGGGAAAGGCAGGCAGAGAATTCCCTGCTAGCACCTTCTCTGTGCCTGGGAAGCAGAAGTGTTCACATTGCTTCGCAGAATCGCTTTTGTGCAGAAAACAGTAACACTTGTTCAGAACGAAAGAAAGCACAGAGCCCCAGATTTTATGTTGTCCTGGAGAGCTTGCAGAGCACTGGGGAAAGGCAGGCAGAGAATTCCCTGCTAGCACCTTCTCTGTGCCTGGGAAGCAGAAGTGTTCACATTGCTTCGCAGAATCGCTTTTGTGCAGAAAACAGTAACACTTGTTCAGAACGAAAGAAAGCACAGAGCCCCAGATTTTATGTTGTCCTGGAGAGCTTGCAGAGCACTGGGGAAAGGCAGGCAGAGAATTCCCTGCTAGCACCTTCTCTGTGCCTGGGAAGCAGAAGTGTTCACATTGCTTCGCAGAATCGCTTTTGTGCAGAAAACAGTAACACTTGTTCAGAACGAAAGAAAGCACAGAGCCCCAGATTTTATGTTGTCCTGGAGAGCTTGCAGAGCACTGGGGAAAGGCAGGCAGAGAATTCCCTGCTAGCACCTTCTCTGTGCCTTTTCACATTGCTTCGCAGAATCGCTTTTGTGCAGAAAACAGTAACACTTGTTCAGAACGAAAGAAAGCACAGAGCCCCAGATTTTATGTTGTCCTGGAGAGCTTGCAGAGCACTGAGGAAAGGCAGGCAGAGAATTCCCTGCTAGCACCTTCTCTGTGCCTGGGAAGCAGAAGTGTTCATATTGCTTCGCAGAATCGCTTTTGTGCAGAAAACAGTAACGCTTGTTCAGAACGAAAGAAAGCACAGAGCCCCAGATTTTATGTTGTCCTGGAGAGCTTGCAGAGCACTGGGGAAAGGCAGGCAGAGAATTCCCTGCTAGCACCTTCTCTGTGCCTGGGAAGCACAAGTGTTCACATTGCTTCGCAGAATCGCTTTTGTGCAGAAAACAGTAACACTTGTTCAGAACGAAAGAAAGCACAGAGCCCCAGATTTTATGTTGTCCTGGAGAGCTTGCAGAGCACTGGGGAAAGGCAGGCAGAGAATTCCCTGCTAGCACCTTCTCTGTGCCTGGGAAGCACAAGTGTTCACATTGCTTCGCAGAATCGCTTTTGTGCAGAAAACAGTAACACTTGTTCAGAACGAAAGAAAGCACAGAGCCCTAGATTTTATGTTGTCCTGGAGAGCTTGCAGAGCACTGGGGAAAGGCAGGCAGAGAATTCCCTGCTAGCACCTTCTCTGTGCCTGGGAAGCACAAGTGTTCACATTGCTTCGCAGAATCGCTTTTGTGCAGAAAACAGTAACACTTGTTCAGAACGAAAGAAAGCACAGAGCCCCAGATTTGCTGTTGTCCTGGAGAGCTTGCAGAGCACTGGGGAAAGGCAGGCAGAGAATTCCCTGCTAGCACCTTCTCTGTGCCTGGGAAGCAGAAGTGTTCACATTGCTTTGCAGAATCGCTTTTGTGCAGAAAACAGTAACACTTGTTCAGAACGAAAGAAAGCACAGAGCCCCAGATTTGCTGTTGTCCTGGAGAGCTTGCAGAGCACTGGGGAAAGGCAGGCAGAGAATTCCCTGCTAGCACCTTCTCTGTGCCTGGGAAGCAGAAGTGTTCACATTGCTTCGCAGAATCGCTTTTGTGCAGAAAACAGTAACACTTGTTCAGAATGAAAGAAAGCACAGAGCCCCAGATTTGCTGTTGTCCTGGAGAGCTTGCAGAGCACTGGGGAAAGGCAGGCAGAGAATTCCCTGCTAGCACCTTCTCTGTGCCTGGGAAGCAGAAGTGTTCACATTGCTTCGCAGAATCGCTTTTGTGCAGAAAACAGTAACACTTGTTCAGAACGAAAGAAAGCACAGAGCCCCAGATTTTATGTTGTCCTGGAGAGCTTGCAGAGCACTGGGGAAAGGCAGGCAGAGAATTCCCTGCTAGCACCTTCTCTGTGCCTGGGAAGCAGAAGTGTTCACATTGCTTCGCAGAATCGCTTTTGTGCAGAAAACAGTAACACTTGTTCAGAACGAAAGAAAGCACAGAGCCCCAGATTTTATGTTGTCCTGGAGAGCTTGCAGAGCACTGGGGAAAGGCAGGCAGAGAATTCCCTGCTAGCACCTTCTCTGTGCCTGGGAAGCAGAAGTGTTCACATTGCTTCGCAGAATCGCTTTTGTGCAGAAAACAGTAACACTTGTTCAGAACGAAAGAAAGCACAGAGCCCCAGATTTTATGTTGTCCTGGAGAGCTTGCAGAGCACTGGGGAAAGGCAGGCAGAGAATTCCCTGCTAGCACCTTCTCTGTGCCTGGGAAGCAGAAGTGTTCACATTGCTTCGCAGAATCGCTTTTGTGCAGAAAACAGTAACACTTGTTCAGAACGAAAGAAAGCACAGAGCCCCAGATTTGCTGTTGTCCTGGAGAGCTTGCAGAGCACTGGGGAAAGGCAGGCAGAGAATTCCCTGCTAGCACCTTCTCTGTGCCTGGGAAGCAGAAGTGTTCACATTGCTTCGCAGAATCGCTTTTGTGCAGAAAACAGTAACACTTGTTCAGAATGAAAGAAAGCACAGAACCCCAGATTTTATGTTGTCCTGGAGAGCTTGCAGAGCACTAAGGAAAGGCAGGCAGAGAATTCCCTGCTAGCACCTTCTCTGTGCCTGTTCACATTGCTTCGCAGAATCGCTTTTGTGCAGAAAACAGTAACAGTTGTTCAGAACGAAAGAAAGCACAGAGCCCCAGATTTTATGTTGTCCTGGAGAGCTTGCAGAGCACTGGGGAAAGGCAGGCAGAGAATTCCCTGCTAGCACCTTCTCTGTGCCTGGGAAGCAGAAGTGTTCACATTACTTCGCAGAATCGCTTTTGTGCAGAAAACAGTAACACTTGTTCAGAATGAAAGAAAGCACAGAGCCCCAGATTTTATGTTGTTCTGGGGAGCTTGCAGAGCACTGGGGAAAGGCAGGCAGAGAATTCCCTGCTAGCACCTTCTCTGTGCCTGGGAAGCAGAAGTGTTCACATTGCTTCGCAGAATCGCTTTTGTGCAGAAAACAGTAACACTTGTTCAGAACGAAAGAAAGCACAGAGCCCCAGATTTTATGTTGTCCTGGAGAGCTTGCAGAGCACTGGGGAAAGGCAGGCAGAGAATTCCCTGCTAGCACCTTCTCTGTGCCTTTTCACATTGCTTCGCAGAATCGCTTTTGTGCAGAAAACAGTAACACTTGTTCAGAACGAAAGAAAGCACAGAGCCCCAGATTTTATGTTGTTCTGGGGAGCTTGCAGAGCACTGGGGAAAGGCAGGCAGAGAATTCCCTGCTAGCACCTTCTCTGTGCCTGGGAAGCAGAAGTGTTCACATTGCTTCGCAGAATCGCTTTTGTGCAGAAAACAGTAACACTTGTTCAGAACGAAAGAAAGCACAGAGCCCCAGATTTTATGTTGTCCTGGAGAGCTTGCAGAGCACTGGGGAAAGGCAGGCAGAGAATTCCCTGCTAGCACCTTCTCTGTGCCTTTTCACATTGCTTCGCAGAATCGCTTTTGTGCAGAAAACAGTAACACTTGTTCAGAACGAAAGAAAGCACAGAGCCCCAGATTTTATGTTGTCCTGGAGAGCTTGCAGAGCACTGGGGAAAGGCAGGCAGAGAATTCCCTGCTAGCACCTTCTCTGTGCCTGGGAAGCAGAAGTGTTCACATTGCTTCACAGAATCGCTTTTGTGCAGAAAACAGTAACACTTGTTCAGAACGAAAGAAAGCACAGAGCCCCAGATTTTATGTTGTCCTGGAGAGCTTGCAGAGCACTGGGGAAAGGCAGGCAGAGAATTCCCTGCTAGCACCTTCTCTGTGCCTGGGAAGCACAAGTGTTCACATTGCTTCGCAGAATCGCTTTTGTGCAGAAAACAGTAACACTTGTTCAGAACGAAAGAAAGCACAGAGCCCCAGATTTTATGTTGTCCTGGAGAGCTTGCAGAGCACTGGGGAAAGGCAGGCAGAGAATTCCCTGCTAGCACCTTCTCTGTGCCTGGGAAGCACAAGTGTTCACATTGCTTCGCAGAATCGCTTTTGTGCAGAAAACAGTAACACTTGTTCAGAACGAAAGAAAGCACAGAGCCCTAGATTTTATGTTGTCCTGGAGAGCTTGCAGAGCACTGGGGAAAGGCAGGCAGAGAATTCCCTGCTAGCACCTTCTCTGTGCCTGGGAAGCACAAGTGTTCACATTGCTTCGCAGAATCGCTTTTGTGCAGAAAACAGTAACACTTGTTCAGAACGAAAGAAAGCACAGAGCCCCAGATTTGCTGTTGTCCTGGAGAGCTTGCAGAGCACTGGGGAAAGGCAGGCAGAGAATTCCCTGCTAGCACCTTCTCTGTGCCTGGGAAGCAGAAGTGTTCACATTGCTTTGCAGAATCGCTTTTGTGCAGAAAACAGTAACACTTGTTCAGAACGAAAGAAAGCACAGAGCCCCAGATTTGCTGTTGTCCTGGAGAGCTTGCAGAGCACTGGGGAAAGGCAGGCAGAGAATTCCCTGCTAGCACCTTCTCTGTGCCTGGGAAGCAGAAGTGTTCACATTGCTTCGCAGAATCGCTTTTGTGCAGAAAACAGTAACACTTGTTCAGAATGAAAGAAAGCACAGAGCCCCAGATTTGCTGTTGTCCTGGAGAGCTTGCAGAGCACTGGGGAAAGGCAGGCAGAGAATTCCCTGCTAGCACCTTCTCTGTGCCTGGGAAGCAGAAGTGTTCACATTGCTTCGCAGAATCGCTTTTGTGCAGAAAACAGTAACACTTGTTCAGAACGAAAGAAAGCACAGAGCCCCAGATTTGCTGTTGTCCTGGAGAGCTTGCAGAGCACTGGGGAAAGGCAGGCAGAGAATTCCCTGCTAGCACCTTCTCTGTGCCTGGGAAGCAGAAGTGTTCACATTGCTTCGCAGAATCGCTTTTGTGCAGAAAACAGTAACACTTGTTCAGAATGAAAGAAAGCACAGAGCCCCAGATTTGCTGTTGTCCTGGAGAGCTTGCAGAGCACTGGGGAAAGGCAGGCAGAGAATTCCCTGCTAGCACCTTCTCTGTGCCTGGGAAGCAGAAGTGTTCACATTGCTTCGCAGAATCGCTTTTGTGCAGAAAACAGTAACACTTGTTCAGAACGAAAGAAAGCACAGAGCCCCAGATTTTATGTTGTCCTGGAGAGCTTGCAGAGCACTGGGGAAAGGCAGGCAGAGAATTCCCTGCTAGCACCTTCTCTGTGCCTGGGAAGCAGAAGTGTTCACATTGCTTCGCAGAATCGCTTTTGTGCAGAAAACAGTAACACTTGTTCAGAACGAAAGAAAGCACAGAGCCCCAGATTTTATGTTGTCCTGGAGAGCTTGCAGAGCACTGGGGAAAGGCAGGCAGAGAATTCCCTGCTAGCACCTTCTCTGTGCCTGGGAAGCAGAAGTGTTCACATTGCTTCGCAGAATCGCTTTTGTGCAGAAAACAGTAACACTTGTTCAGAACGAAAGAAAGCACAGAGCCCCAGATTTTATGTTGTCCTGGAGAGCTTGCAGAGCACTGGGGAAAGGCAGGCAGAGAATTCCCTGCTAGCACCTTCTCTGTGCCTGTTCACATTGCTTCGCAGAATCGCTTTTGTGCAGAAAACAGTAACACTTGTTCAGAACGAAAGAAAGCACAGAGCCCCAGATTTTATGTTGTCCTGGAGAGCTTGCAGAGCACTGGGGAAAGGCAGGCAGAGAATTCCCTGCTAGCACCTTCTCTGTGCCTGGGAAGCAGAAGTGTTCACATTGCTTTGCAGAATCGCTTTTGTGCAGAAAACAGTAACACTTGTTCAGAACGAAAGAAAGCACAGAGCCCCAGATTTGCTGTTGTCCTGGAGAGCTTGCAGAGCACTGGGGAAAGGCAGGCAGAGAATTCCCTGCTAGCACCTTCTCTGTGCCTGGGAAGCAGAAGTGTTCACATTGCTTCGCAGAATCGCTTTTGTGCAGAAAACAGTAACACTTGTTCAGAATGAAAGAAAGCACAGAGCCCCAGATTTGCTGTTGTCCTGGAGAGCTTGCAGAGCACTGGGGAAAGGCAGGCAGAGAATTCCCTGCTAGCACCTTCTCTGTGCCTGGGAAGCAGAAGTGTTCACATTGCTTCGCAGAATCGCTTTTGTGCAGAAAACAGTAACACTTGTTCAGAACGAAAGAAAGCACAGAGCCCCAGATTTTATGTTGTCCTGGAGAGCTTGCAGAGCACTGGGGAAAGGCAGGCAGAGAATTCCCTGCTAGCACCTTCTCTGTGCCTGGGAAGCAGAAGTGTTCACATTGCTTCGCAGAATCGCTTTTGTGCAGAAAACAGTAACACTTGTTCAGAACGAAAGAAAGCACAGAGCCCCAGATTTTATGTTGTCCTGGAGAGCTTGCAGAGCACTGGGGAAAGGCAGGCAGAGAATTCCCTGCTAGCACCTTCTCTGTGCCTGGGAAGCAGAAGTGTTCACATTGCTTCGCAGAATCGCTTTTGTGCAGAAAACAGTAACACTTGTTCAGAACGAAAGAAAGCACAGAGCCCCAGATTTTATGTTGTCCTGGAGAGCTTGCAGAGCACTGGGGAAAGGCAGGCAGAGAATTCCCTGCTAGCACCTTCTCTGTGCCTTTTCACATTGCTTCGCAGAATCGCTTTTGTGCAGAAAACAGTAACACTTGTTCAGAACGAAAGAAAGCACAGAGCCCCAGATTTTATGTTGTCCTGGAGAGCTTGCAGAGCACTGGGGAAAGGCAGGCAGAGAATTCCCTGCTAGCACCTTCTCTGTGCCTGGGAAGCAGAAGTGTTCACATTGCTTCGCAGAATCGCTTTTGTGCAGAAAACAGTAACACTTGTTCAGAACGAAAGAAAGCACAGAGCCCCAGATTTTATGTTGTCCTGGAGAGCTTGCAGAGCACTGGGGAAAGGCAGGCAGAGAATTCCCTGCTAGCACCTTCTCTGTGCCTGGGAAGCAGAAGTGTTCACATTGCTTCGCAGAATCGCTTTTGTGCAGAAAACAGTAACACTTGTTCAGCACGAAAGAAAGCACAGAGCCCCAGATTTTATGTTCTCCTGGAGAGCTTGCAGAGCACTGGGGAAAGGCAGGCAGAGAATTCCCTGCTAGCACCTTCTCTGTGCCTGGGAAGCACAAGTGTTCACATTGCTTTGCAGAATCGCTTTTGTGCAGAAAACAGTAACACTTGTTCAGAACGAAAGAAAGCACAGAGCCCCAGATTTTATGTTGTCCTGGAGAGCTTGCAGAGCACTGGGGAAAGGCAGGCAGAGAATTCCCTGCTAGCACCTTCTCTGTGCCTGGGAAGCATAAGTGTTCACATTGCTTCGCAGAATCGCTTTTGTGCAGAAAACAGTAACACTTGTTCAGAACGAAAGAAAGCACAGAGCCCTAGATTTTATGTTGTCCTGGAGAGCTTGCAGAGCACTGGGGAAAGGCAGGCAGAGAATTCCCTGCTAGCACCTTCTCTGTGCCTGGGAAGCACAAGTGTTCACATTGCTTCGCAGAATCGCTTTTGTGCAGAAAACAGTAACACTTGTTCAGAACGAAAGAAAGCACAGAGCCCCAGATTTGCTGTTGTCCTGGAGAGCTTGCAGAGCACTGGGGAAAGGCAGGCAGAGAATTCCCTGCTAGCACCTTCTCTGTGCCTGGGAAGCACAAGTGTTCACATTGCTTCGCAGAATCGCTTTTGTGCAGAAAACAGTAACACTTGTTCAGAACGAAAGAAAGCACAGAGCCCCAGATTTGCTGTTGTCCTGGAGAGCTTGCAGAGCACTGGGGAAAGGCAGGCAGAGAATTCCCTGCTAGCACCTTCTCTGTGCCTGGGAAGCAGAAGTGTTCACATTGCTTCGCAGAATCGCTTTTGTGCAGAAAACAGTAACACTTGTTCAGAATGAAAGAAAGCACAGAACCCCAGATTTTATGTTGTCCTGGAGAGCTTGCAGAGCACTAAGGAAAGGCAGGCAGAGAATTCCCTGCTAGCACCTTCTCTGTGCCTGTTCACATTGCTTCGCAGAATCGCTTTTGTGCAGAAAACAGTAACACTTGTTCAGAACGAAAGAAAGCACAGAGCCCCAGATTTGCTGTTGTCCTGGAGAGCTTGCAGAGCACTGGGGAAAGGCAGGCAGAGAATTCCCTGCTAGCACCTTCTCTGTGCCTGGGAAGCAGAAGTGTTCACATTGCTTTGCAGAATCGCTTTTGTGCAGAAAACAGTAACACTTGTTCAGAACGAAAGAAAGCACAGAGCCCCAGATTTTATGTTGTCCTGGAGAGCTTGCAGAGCACTGGGGAAAGGCAGGCAGAGAATTCCCTGCTAGCACCTTCTCTGTGCCTGGGAAGCAGAAGTGTTCACATTGCTTCGCAGAATCGCTTTTGTGCAGAAAACAGTAACACTTGTTCAGAACGAAAGAAAGCACAGAGCCCCAGATTTTATGTTGTCCTGGAGAGCTTGCAGAGCACTGGGGAAAGGCAGGCAGAGAATTCCCTGCTAGCACCTTCTCTGTGCCTGGGAAGCAGAAGTGTTCACATTGCTTCGCAGAATCGCTTTTGTGCAGAAAACAGTAACACTTGTTCAGAACGAAAGAAAGCACAGAGCCCCAGATTTTATGTTGTCCTGGAGAGCTTGCAGAGCACTGGGGAAAGGCAGGCAGAGAATTCCCTGCTAGCACCTTCTCTGTGCCTTTTCACATTGCTTCGCAGAATCGCTTTTGTGCAGAAAACAGTAACACTTGTTCAGAACGAAAGAAAGCACAGAGCCCCAGATTTTATGTTGTCCTGGAGAGCTTGCAGAGCACTGGGGAAAGGCAGGCAGAGAATTCCCTGCTAGCACCTTCTCTGTGCCTGGGAAGCAGAAGTGTTCACATTGCTTCGCAGAATCGCTTTTGTGCAGAAAACAGTAACACTTGTTCAGAACGAAAGAAAGCACAGAGCCCCAGATTTTATGTTGTCCTGGAGAGCTTGCAGAGCACTGGGGAAAGGCAGGCAGAGAATTCCCTGCTAGCACCTTCTCTGTGCCTGGGAAGCAGAAGTGTTCACATTGCTTCGCAGAATCGCTTTTGTGCAGAAAACAGTAACACTTGTTCAGAACGAAAGAAAGCACAGAGCCCCAGATTTTATGTTGTCCTGGAGAGCTTGCAGAGCACTGGGGAAAGGCAGGCAGAGAATTCCCTGCTAGCACCTTCTCTGTGCCTGGGAAGCAGAAGTGTTCACATTGCTTCGCAGAATCGCTTTTGTGCAGAAAACAGTAACACTTGTTCAGAACGAAAGAAAGCACAGAGCCCCAGATTTTATGTTGTCCTGGAGAGCTTGCAGAGCACTGGGGAAAGGCAGGCAGAGAATTCCCTGCTAGCACCTTCTCTGTGCCTGGGAAGCATAAGTGTTCACATTGCTTCGCAGAATCGCTTTTGTGCAGAAAACAGTAACACTTGTTCAGAACGAAAGAAAGCACAGAGCCCTAGATTTTATGTTGTCCTGGAGAGCTTGCAGAGCACTGGGGAAAGGCAGGCAGAGAATTCCCTGCTAGCACCTTCTCTGTGCCTGGGAAGCACAAGTGTTCACATTGCTTCGCAGAATCGCTTTTGTGCAGAAAACAGTAACACTTGTTCAGAACGAAAGAAAGCACAGAGCCCCAGATTTGCTGTTGTCCTGGAGAGCTTGCAGAGCACTGGGGAAAGGCAGGCAGAGAATTCCCTGCTAGCACCTTCTCTGTGCCTGGGAAGCAGAAGTGTTCACATTGCTTTGCAGAATCGCTTTTGTGCAGAAAACAGTAACACTTGTTCAGAACGAAAGAAAGCACAGAGCCCCAGATTTGCTGTTGTCCTGGAGAGCTTGCAGAGCACTGGGGAAAGGCAGGCAGAGAATTCCCTGCTAGCACCTTCTCTGTGCCTGGGAAGCAGAAGTGTTCACATTGCTTCGCAGAATCGCTTTTGTGCAGAAAACAGTAACACTTGTTCAGAATGAAAGAAAGCACAGAGCCCCAGATTTGCTGTTGTCCTGGAGAGCTTGCAGAGCACTGGGGAAAGGCAGGCAGAGAATTCCCTGCTAGCACCTTCTCTGTGCCTGGGAAGCAGAAGTGTTCACATTGCTTCGCAGAATCGCTTTTGTGCAGAAAACAGTAACACTTGTTCAGAACGAAAGAAAGCACAGAGCCCCAGATTTTATGTTGTCCTGGAGAGCTTGCAGAGCACTGGGGAAAGGCAGGCAGAGAATTCCCTGCTAGCACCTTCTCTGTGCCTGGGAAGCACAAGTGTTCACATTGCTTCGCAGAATCGCTTTTGTGCAGAAAACAGTAACACTTGTTCAGAATGAAAGAAAGCACAGAACCCCAGATTTTATGTTGTCCTGGAGAGCTTGCAGAGCACTGGGGAAAGGCAGGCAGAGAATTCCCTGCTAGCACCTTCTCTGTGCCTGGGAAGCACAAGTGTTCACATTGCTTCGCAGAATCGCTTTTGTGCAGAAAACAGTAACACTTGTTCAGAACGAAAGAAAGCACAGAGCCCCAGATTTGCTGTTGTCCTGGAGAGCTTGCAGAGCACTGGGGAAAGGCAGGCAGAGAATTCCCTGCTAGCACCTTCTCTGTGCCTGGGAAGCAGAAGTGTTCACATTGCTTCGCAGAATCGCTTTTGTGCAGAAAACAGTAACACTTGTTCAGAATGAAAGAAAGCACAGAACCCCAGATTTTATGTTGTCCTGGAGAGCTTGCAGAGCACTAAGGAAAGGCAGGCAGAGAATTCCCTGCTAGCACCTTCTCTGTGCCTGTTCACATTGCTTCGCAGAATCGCTTTTGTGCAGAAAACAGTAACACTTGTTCAGAACGAAAGAAAGCACAGAGCCCCAGATTTTATGTTGTCCTGGAGAGCTTGCAGAGCACTGGGGAAAGGCAGGCAGAGAATTCCCTGCTAGCACCTTCTCTGTGCCTGGGAAGCAGAAGTGGTCACATTACTTCGCAGAATCGCTTTTGTGCAGAAAACAGTAACACTTGTTCAGAACGAAAGAAAGCACAGAGCCCCAGATTTTATGTTGTTCTGGGGAGCTTGCAGAGCACTGGGGAAAGGCAGGCAGAGAATTCCCTGCTAGCACCTTCTCTGTGCCTGGGAAGCAGAAGTGTTCACATTGCTTCGCAGAATCGCTTTTGTGCAGAAAACAGTAACACTTGTTCAGAATGAAAGAAAGCACAGAGCCCCAGATTTGCTGTTGTCCTGGAGAGCTTGCAGAGCACTGGGGAAAGGCAGGCAGAGAATTCCCTGCTAGCACCTTCTCTGTGCCTTTTCACATTGCTTCGCAGAATCGCTTTTGTGCAGAAAACAGTAACACTTGTTCAGAACGAAAGAAAGCACAGAGCCCCAGATTTTATGTTGTCCTGGAGAGCTTGCAGAGCACTGGGGAAAGGCAGGCAGAGAATTCCCTGCTAGCACCTTCTCTGTGCCTGTTCACATTGCTTCGCAGAATCGCTTTTGTGCAGAAAACAGTAACACTTGTTCAGAACGAAAGAAAGCACAGAGCCCCAGATTTTATGTTGTCCTGGAGAGCTTGCAGAGCACTGGGGAAAGGCAGGCAGAGAATTCCCTGCTAGCACCTTCTCTGTGCCTGGGAAGCAGAAGTGTTCACATTGCTTCGCAGAATCGCTTTTGTGCAGAAAACAGTAACACTTGTTCAGAACGAAAGAAAGCACAGAGCCCCAGATTTGCTGTTGTCCTGGAGAGCTTGCAGAGCACTGGGGAAAGGCAGGCAGAGAATTCCCTGCTAGCACCTTCTCTGTGCCTGGGAAGCACAAGTGTTCATATTGCTTCGCAGAATCGCTTTTGTGCAGAAAACAGTAACACTTGTTCAGAACGAAAGAAAGCACAGAGCCCCAGATTTTATGTTGTCCTGGAGAGCTTGCAGAGCACTGGGGAAAGGCAGGCAGAGAATTCCCTGCTAGCACCTTCTCTGTGCCTGGGAAGCAGAGGTGTTCACATTGCTTCGCAGAATCGCTTTTGTGCAGAAAACATTAACGCTTGTTCAGAACGAAAGAAAGCACAGAGCCCCAGATTTTATGTTGTCCTGGAGAGCTTGCAGAGCACTGAGGAAAGGCAGGCAGAGAATTCCCTGCTAGCACCTTCTCTGTGCCTGGGAAGCAGAAGTGTTCACATTGCTTCGCAGAATCGCTTTTGTGCAGAAAACAGTAACACTTGTTCAGAACGAAAGAAAGCACAGAGCCCCAGATTTTATGTTGTCCTGGAGAGCTTGCAGAGCACTGGGGAAAGGCAGGCAGAGAATTCCCTGCTAGCACCTTCTCTGTGCCTGGGAAGCACAAGTGTTCACATTGCTTCGCAGAATCGCTTTTGTGCAGAAAACAGTAACACTTGTTCAGAACGAAAGAAAGCACAGAGCCCCAGATTTTATGTTGTCCTGGAGAGCTTGCAGAGCACTGGGGAAAGGCAGGCAGAGAATTCCCTGCTAGCACCTTCTCTGTGCCTGGGAAGCACAAGTGTTCACATTGCTTCGCAGAATCGCTTTTGTGCAGAAAACAGTAACACTTGTTCAGAACGAAAGAAAGCACAGAGCCCCAGATTTTATGTTGTTCTGGAGAGCTTGCAGAGCACTGGGGAAAGGCAGGCAGAGAATTCCCTGCTAGCACCTTCTCTGTGCCTGGGAAGCAGAAGTGTTCACATTGCTTCGCAGAATCGCTTTTGTGCAGAAAACAGTAACACTTGTTCAGAACGAAAGAAAGCACAGAGCCCCAGATTTTATGTTGTCCTGGAGAGCTTGCAGAGCACTGGGGAAAGGCAGGCAGAGAATTCCCTGCTAGCACCTTCTCTGTGCCTGGGAAGCACAAGTGTTCACATTGCTTCGCAGAATCGCTTTTGTGCAGAAAACAGTAACACTTGTTCAGAATGAAAGAAAGCACAGAGCCCCAGATTTTATGTTGTCCTGGAGAGCTTGCAGAGCACTGGGGAAAGGCAGGCAGAGAATTCCCTGCTAGCACCTTCTCTGTGCCTGGGAAGCAGAAGTGTTCACATTGCTTCGCAGAATCGCTTTTGTGCAGAAAACAGTAACACTTGTTCAGAACGAAAGAAAGCACAGAGCCCCAGATTTTATGTTGTCCTGGAGAGCTTGCAGAGCACTGGGGAAAGGCAGGCAGAGAATTCCCTGCTAGCACCTTCTCTGTGCCTGGGAAGCACAAGTGTTCACATTGCTTCGCAGAATCGCTTTTGTGCAGAAAACAGTAACACTTGTTCAGAACGAAAGAAAGCACAGAGCCCCAGATTTGCTGTTGTCCTGGAGAGCTTGCAGAGCACTGGGGAAAGGCAGGCAGAGAATTCCCTGCTAGCACCTTCTCTGTGCCTGGGAAGCAGAAGTGTTCACATTGCTTCGCAGAATCGCTTTTGTGCAGAAAACAGTAACACTTGTTCAGAACGAAAGAAAGCACAGAGCCCCAGATTTTATGTTGTCCTGGAGAGCTTGCAGAGCACTGGGGAAAGGCAGGCAGAGAATTCCCTGCTAGCACCTTCTCTGTGCCTGGGAAGCAGAAGTGTTCACATTGCTTCGCAGAATCGCTTTTGTGCAGAAAACAGTAACACTTGTTCAGCACGAAAGAAAGCACAGAGCCCCAGATTTTATGTTCTCCTGGAGAGCTTGCAGAGCACTGGGGAAAGGCAGGCAGAGAATTCCCTGCTAGCACCTTCTCTGTGCCTGGGAAGCACAAGTGTTCACATTGCTTTGCAGAATCGCTTTTGTGCAGAAAACAGTAACACTTGTTCAGAACGAAAGAAAGCACAGAGCCCCAGATTTTATGTTGTCCTGGAGAGCTTGCAGAGCACTGGGGAAAGGCAGGCAGAGAATTCCCTGCTAGCACCTTCTCTGTGCCTGGGAAGCACAAGTGTTCACATTGCTTCGCAGAATCGCTTTTGTGCAGAAAACAGTAACACTTGTTCAGAATGAAAGAAAGCACAGAACCCCAGATTTTATGTTGTCCTGGAGAGCTTGCAGAGCACTGGGGAAAGGCAGGCAGAGAATTCCCTGCTAGCACCTTCTCTGTGCCTGTTCACATTGCTTCGCAGAATCGCTTTTGTGCAGAAAACAGTAACACTTGTTCAGAACGAAAGAAAGCACAGAGCCCCAGATTTTATGTTGTCCTGGAGAGCTTGCAGAGCACTGGGGAAAGGCAGGCAGAGAATTCCCTGCTAGCACCTTCTCTGTGCCTGGGAAGCAGAAGTGTTCACATTGCTTCGCAGAATCGCTTTTGTGCAGAAAACAGTAACACTTGTTCAGAACGAAAGAAAGCACAGAGCCCCAGATTTTATGTTGTCCTGGAGAGCTTGCAGAGCACTGGGGAAAGGCAGGCAGAGAATTCCCTGCTAGCACCTTCTCTGTGCCTGGGAAGCAGAAGTGTTCACATTGCTTCGCAGAATCGCTTTTGTGCAGAAAACAGTAACACTTGTTCAGAACGAAAGAAAGCACAGAGCCCCAGATTTTATGTTGTCCTGGAGAGCTTGCAGAGCACTGGGGAAAGGCAGGCAGAGAATTCCCTGCTAGCACCTTCTCTGTGCCTGGGAAGCACAAGTGTTCACATTGCTTCGCAGAATCGCTTTTGTGCAGAAAACAGTAACACTTGTTCAGAACGAAAGAAAGCACAGAGCCCCAGATTTGCTGTTGTCCTGGAGAGCTTGCAGAGCACTGGGGAAAGGCAGGCAGAGAATTCCCTGCTAGCACCTTCTCTGTGCCTGGGAAGCAGAAGTGTTCACATTGCTTTGCAGAATCGCTTTTCTGCAGAAAACAGTAACACTTGTTCAGAACGAAAGAAAGCACAGAGCCCCAGATTTTATGTTGTCCTGGAGAGCTTGCAGAGCACTGGGGAAAGGCAGGCAGAGAATTCCCTGCTAGCACCTTCTCTGTGCCTGGAAGCAGAAGTGTTCACATTGCTTCGCAGAATCGCTTTTGTGCAGAAAACAGTAACACTTGTTCAGAACGAAAGAAAGCACAGAGCCCCAGATTTTATGTTGTCCTGGAGAGCTTGCAGAGCACTGGGGAAAGGCAGGCAGAGAATTCCCTGCTAGCACCTTCTCTGTGCCTGGGAAGCACAAGTGTTCACATTGCTTCGCAGAATCGCTTTTGTGCAGAAAACAGTAACACTTGTTCAGAACGAAAGAAAGCACAGAGCCCCAGATTTGCTGTTGTCCTGGAGAGCTTGCAGAGCACTGGGGAAAGGCAGGCAGAGAATTCCCTGCTAGCACCTTCTCTGTGCCTGGGAAGCAGAAGTGTTCACATTGCTTCGCAGAATCGCTTTTGTGCAGAAAACAGTAACACTTGTTCAGAATGAAAGAAAGCACAGAACCCCAGATTTTATGTTGTCCTGGAGAGCTTGCAGAGCACTGGGGAAAGGCAGGCAGAGAATTCCCTGCTAGCACCTTCTCTGTGCCTGTTCACATTGCTTCGCAGAATCGCTTTTGTGCAGAAAACAGTAACACTTGTTCAGAACGAAAGAAAGCACAGAGCCCCAGATTTGCTGTTGTCCTGGAGAGCTTGCAGAGCACTGGGGAAAGGCAGGCAGAGAATTCCCTGCTAGCACCTTCTCTGTGCCTGGAAGCAGAAGTGTTCACATTGCTTCGCAGAATCGCTTTTGTGCAGAAAACAGTAACACTTGTTCAGAACGAAAGAAAGCACAGAGCCCCAGATTTTATGTTGTCCTGGAGAGCTTGCAGAGCACTGGGGAAAGGCAGGCAGAGAATTCCCTGCTAGCACCTTCTCTGTGCCTGGGAAGCAGAAGTGTTCACATTGCTTCGCAGAATCGCTTTTGTGCAGAAAACAGTAACACTTGTTCAGAACGAAAGAAAGCACAGAGCCCCAGATTTTATGTTGTCCTGGAGAGCTTGCAGAGCACTGGGGAAAGGCAGGCAGAGAATTCCCTGCTAGCACCTTCTCTGTGCCTGGGAAGCACAAGTGTTCACATTGCTTCGCAGAATCGCTTTTGTGCAGAAAACAGTAACACTTGTTCAGAACGAAAGAAAGCACAGAGCCCCAGATTTGCTGTTGTCCTGGAGAGCTTGCAGAGCACTGGGGAAAGGCAGGCAGAGAATTCCCTGCTAGCACCTTCTCTGTGCCTGGGAAGCAGAAGTGTTCACATTGCTTCGCAGAATCGCTTTTGTGCAGAAAACAGTAACACTTGTTCAGAACGAAAGAAAGCACAGAGCCCCAGATTTTATGTTGTCCTGGAGAGCTTGCAGAGCACTGGGGAAAGGCAGGCAGAGAATTCCCTGCTAGCACCTTCTCTGTGCCTGGGAAGCAGAAGTGTTCACATTGCTTCGCAGAATCGCTTTTGTGCAGAAAACAGTAACACTTGTTCAGCACGAAAGAAAGCACAGAGCCCCAGATTTTATGTTCTCCTGGAGAGCTTGCAGAGCACTGGGGAAAGGCAGGCAGAGAATTCCCTGCTAGCACCTTCTCTGTGCCTGGGAAGCACAAGTGTTCACATTGCTTTGCAGAATCGCTTTTGTGCAGAAAACAGTAACACTTGTTCAGAACGAAAGAAAGCACAGAGCCCCAGATTTTATGTTGTCCTGGAGAGCTTGCAGAGCACTGGGGAAAGGCAGGCAGAGAATTCCCTGCTAGCACCTTCTCTGTGCCTGGGAAGCACAAGTGTTCACATTGCTTCGCAGAATCGCTTTTGTGCAGAAAACAGTAACACT
Organism: Strix uralensis; assembly: GCF_047716275.1. Lineage (NCBI taxonomy): Eukaryota > Metazoa > Chordata > Aves > Strigiformes > Strigidae > Strix > Strix uralensis. The sequence goes on from NW_027436755.1 coordinate 414,959, forward strand.
TGTTCAGAATGAAAGAAAGCACAGAACCCCAGATTTTATGTTGTCCTGGAGAGCTTGCAGAGCACTGGGGAAAGGCAGGCAGAGAATTCCCTGCTAGCACCTTCTCTGTGCCTGTTCACATTGCTTCGCAGAATCGCTTTTGTGCAGAAAACAGTAACACTTGTTCAGAATGAAAGAAAGCACAGAGCCCCAGATTTTATGTTGTCCTGGAGAGCTTGCAGAGCACTGGGGAAAGGCAGGCAGAGAATTCCCTGCTAGCACCTTCTCTGTGCCTGGGAAGCAGAAGTGTTCACATTGCTTCGCAGAATCGCTTTTGTGCAGAAAACAGTAACACTTGTTCAGAACGAAAGAAAGCACAGAGCACCAGATTTTATGTTGTCCTGGAGAGCTTGCAGAGCACTGGGGAAAGGCAGGCAGAGAATTCCCTGCTAGCACCTTCTCTGTGCCTTTTCACATTGCTTCGCAGAATCGCTTTTGTGCAGAAAACAGTAACACTTGTTCAGAACGAAAGAAAGCACAGAGCCCCAGATTTTATGTTGTCCTGGAGAGCTTGCAGAGCACTGGGGAAAGGCAGGCAGAGAATTCCCTGCTAGCACCTTCTCTGTGCCTGGGAAGCACAAGTGTTCACATTGCTTCGCAGAATCGCTTTTGTGCAGAAAACAGTAACACTTGTTCAGAACGAAAGAAAGCACAGAGCCCCAGATTTTATGTTGTCCTGGAGAGCTTGCAGAGCTCTAAGGAAAGGCAGGCAGAGAATTCCCTGCTAGCACCTTCTCTGTGCCTGTTCACATTGCTTCGCAGAATCGCTTTTGTGCAGAAAACAGTAACACTTGTTCAGAACGAAAGAAAGCACAGAGCCCCAGATTTTATGTTGTCCTGGAGAGCTTGCAGAGCACTGGGGAAAGGCAGGCAGAGAATTCCCTGCTAGCACCTTCTCTGTGCCTGGGAAGCACAAGTGTTCACATTGCTTCGCAGAATCAATTTTGTGCAGAAAACAGTAACACATGTTCAGAACGAAAGAAAGCACAGAGCCCCAGATTTGCTGTTGTCCTGGAGAGCTTGCAGAGCACTGGGGAAAGGCAGGCAGAGAATTCCCTGCTAGCACCTTCTCTGTGCCTGGGAAGCACAAGTGTTCATATTGCTTCGCAGAATCGCTTTTGTGCAGAAAACAGTAACACTTGTTCAGAACGAAAGAAAGCACAGAGCCCCAGATTTGCTGTTGTCCTGGAGAGCTTGCAGAGCACTGGGGAAAGGCAGGCAGAGAATTCCCTGCTAGCACCTTCTCTGTGCCTGGGAAGCAGAAGTGTTCACATTGCTTCGCAGAATCGCTTTTGTGCAGAAAACAGTAACACTTGTTCAGAACGAAAGAAAGCACAGAGCACCAGATTTTATGTTGTCCTGGAGAGCTTGCAGAGCACTGGGGAAAGGCAGGCAGAGAATTCCCTGCTAGCACCTTCTCTGTGCCTTTTCACATTGCTTCGCAGAATCGCTTTTGTGCAGAAAACAGTAACACTTGTTCAGAACGAAAGAAAGCACAGAGCCCCAGATTTTATGTTGTCCTGGAGAGCTTGCAGAGCACTGGGGAAAGGCAGGCAGAGAATTCCCTGCTAGCACCTTCTCTGTGCCTGGGAAGCAGAAGTGTTCACATTGCTTCGCAGAATCGCTTTTGTGCAGAAAACAGTAACACTTGTTCAGAACGAAAGAAAGCACAGAGCACCAGATTTTATGTTGTCCTGGAGAGCTTGCAGAGCACTGGGGAAAGGCAGGCAGAGAATTCCCTGCTAGCACCTTCTCTGTGCCTGGGAAGCAGAAGTGTTCACATTGCTTCGCAGAATCGCTTTTGTGCAGAAAACAGTAACACTTGTTCAGAATGAAAGAAAGCACAGAGCCCCAGATTTGCTGTTGTCCTGGAGAGCTTGCAGAGCACTGGGGAAAGGCAGGCAGAGAATTCCCTGCTAGCACCTTCTCTGTGCCTGGGAAGCAGAAGTGTTCACATTGCTTCGCAGAATCGCTTTTGTGCAGAAAACAGTAACACTTGTTCAGAACGAAAGAAAGCACAGAGCCCCAGATTTTATGTTGTCCTGGAGAGCTTGCAGAGCACTGGGGAAAGGCAGGCAGAGAATTCCCTGCTAGCACCTTCTCTGTGCCTGGGAAGCAGAAGTGTTCACATTGCTTCGCAGAATCGCTTTTGTGCAGAAAACAGTAACACTTGTTCAGAACGAAAGAAAGCACAGAGCCCCAGATTTGCTGTTGTCCTGGAGAGCTTGCAGAGCACTGGGGAAAGGCAGGCAGAGAATTCCCTGCTAGCACCTTCTCTGTGCCTGGGAAGCAGAAGTGTTCACATTGCTTCGCAGAATCAATTTTGTGCAGAAAACAGTAACACTTGTTCAGAACGAAAGAAAGCACAGAGCCCCAGATTTGCTGTTGTCCTGGAGAGCTTGCAGAGCACTGGGGAAAGGCAGGCAGAGAATTCCCTGCTAGCACCTTCTCTGTGCCTGGGAAGCAGAAGTGTTCACATTGCTTCGCAGAATCGCTTTTGTGCAGAAAACAGTAACACTTGTTCAGAACGAAAGAAAGCACAGAGCCCCAGATTTTATGTTGTCCTGGAGAGCTTGCAGAGCACTGGGGAAAGGCAGGCAGAGAATTCCCTGCTAGCACCTTCTCTGTGCCTGGGAAGCACAAGTGTTCATATTGCTTCGCAGAATCGCTTTTGTGCAGAAAACAGTAACACTTGTTCAGAACGAAAGAAAGCACAGAGCCCCAGATTTGCTGTTGTCCTGGAGAGCTTGCAGAGCACTGGGGAAAGGCAGGCAGAGAATTCCCTGCTAGCACCTTCTCTGTGCCTGGGAAGCAGAAGTGTTCACATTGCTTCGCAGAATCGCTTTTGTGCAGAAAACAGTAACACTTGTTCAGAACGAAAGAAAGCACAGAGCACCAGATTTTATGTTGTCCTGGAGAGCTTGCAGAGCACTGGGGAAAGGCAGGCAGAGAATTCCCTGCTAGCACCTTCTCTGTGCCTTTTCACATTGCTTCGCAGAATCGCTTTTGTGCAGAAAACAGTAACACTTGTTCAGAACGAAAGAAAGCACAGAGCCCCAGATTTTATGTTGTCCTGGAGAGCTTGCAGAGCACTGGGGAAAGGCAGGCAGAGAATTCCCTGCTAGCACCTTCTCTGTGCCTGGGAAGCAGAAGTGTTCACATTGCTTCGCAGAATCGCTTTTGTGCAGAAAACAGTAACACTTGTTCAGAACGAAAGAAAGCACAGAGCACCAGATTTTATGTTGTCCTGGAGAGCTTGCAGAGCACTGGGGAAAGGCAGGCAGAGAATTCCCTGCTAGCACCTTCTCTGTGCCTGGGAAGCAGAAGTGTTCACATTGCATTGCAGAATCGCTTTTGTGCAGAAAACAGTAACACTTGTTCAGAACGAAAGAAAGCACAGAGCCCCAGATTTGCTGTTGTCCTGGAGAGCTTGCAGAGCACTGGGGAAAGGCAGGCAGAGAATTCCCTGCTAGCACCTTCTCTGTGCCTGGGAAGCAGAAGTGTTCACATTGCTTCGCAGAATCGCTTTTGTGCAGAAAACAGTAACACTTGTTCAGAATGAAAGAAAGCACAGAGCCCCAGATTTGCTGTTGTCCTGGAGAGCTTGCAGAGCACTGGGGAAAGGCAGGCAGAGAATTCCCTGCTAGCACCTTCTCTGTGCCTGGGAAGCAGAAGTGTTCACATTGCTTCGCAGAATCGCTTTTGTGCAGAAAACAGTAACACTTGTTCAGAACGAAAGAAAGCACAGAGCCCCAGATTTTATGTTGTCCTGGAGAGCTTGCAGAGCACTGGGGAAAGGCAGGCAGAGAATTCCCTGCTAGCACCTTCTCTGTGCCTGGGAAGCAGAAGTGTTCACATTGCTTCGCAGAATCGCTTTTGTGCAGAAAACAGTAACACTTGTTCAGAACGAAAGAAAGCACAGAGCCCCAGATTTGCTGTTGTCCTGGAGAGCTTGCAGAGCACTGGGGAAAGGCAGGCAGAGAATTCCCTGCTAGCACCTTCTCTGTGCCTGGGAAGCAGAAGTGTTCACATTGCTTCGCAGAATCAATTTTGTGCAGAAAACAGTAACACTTGTTCAGAACGAAAGAAAGCACAGAGCCCCAGATTTGCTGTTGTCCTGGAGAGCTTGCAGAGCACTGGGGAAAGGCAGGCAGAGAATTCCCTGCTAGCACCTTCTCTGTGCCTGGGAAGCAGAAGTGTTCACATTGCTTCGCAGAATCGCTTTTGTGCAGAAAACAGTAACACTTGTTCAGAACGAAAGAAAGCACAGAGCCCCAGATTTTATGTTGTCCTGGAGAGCTTGCAGAGCACTGGGGAAAGGCAGGCAGAGAATTCCCTGCTAGCACCTTCTCTGTGCCTGGGAAGCACAAGTGTTCATATTGCTTCGCAGAATCGCTTTTGTGCAGAAAACAGTAACACTTGTTCAGAACGAAAGAAAGCACAGAGCCCCAGATTTTATGTTGTCCTGGAGAGCTTGCAGAGCACTGGGGAAAGGCAGGCAGAGAATTCCCTGCTAGCACCTTCTCTGTGCCTGGGAAGCAGAAGTGTTCACATTGCTTCGCAGAATCGCTTTTGTGCAGAAAACAGTAACACTTGTTCAGAATGAAAGAAAGCACAGAGCCCCAGATTTTATGTTGTCCTGGAGAGCTTGCAGAGCACTGGGGAAAGGCAGGCAGAGAATTCCCTGCTAGCACCTTCTCTGTGCCTGGGAAGCAGAAGTGTTCACATTGCTTCGCAGAATCGCTTTTGTGCAGAAAACAGTAACACTTGTTCAGAACGAAAGAAAGCACAGAGCCCCAGATTTTATGTTGTCCTGGAGAGCTTGCAGAGCACTGGGGAAAGGCAGGCAGAGAATTCCCTGCTAGCACCTTCTCTGTGCCTGGGAAGCAGAAGTGTTCACATTGCTTCGCAGAATCGCTTTTGTGCAGAAAACAGTAACACTTGTTCAGAACGAAAGAAAGCACAGAGCCCCAGATTTGCTGTTGTCCTGGAGAGCTTGCAGAGCACTGGGGAAAGGCAGGCAGAGAATTCCCTGCTAGCACCTTCTCTGTGCCTGGGAAGCAGAAGTGTTCACATTGCTTCGCAGAATCGCTTTTGTGCAGAAAACAGTAACACTTGTTCAGAACGAAAGAAAGCACAGAGCCCCAGATTTGCTGTTGTCCTGGAGAGCTTGCAGAGCACTGGGGAAAGGCAGGCAGAGAATTCCCTGCTAGCACCTTCTCTGTGCCTGGGAAGCAGAAGTGTTCACATTGCTTCGCAGAATCGCTTTTGTGCAGAAAACAGTAACACTTGTTCAGAATGAAAGAAAGCACAGAGCCCCAGATTTTATGTTGTCCTGGAGAGCTTGCAGAGCACTGGGGAAAGGCAGGCAGAGAATTCCCTGCTAGCACCTTCTCTGTGCCTGGGAAGCAGAAGTGTTCACATTGCTTCGCAGAATCGCTTTTGTGCAGAAAACAGTAACACTTGTTCAGAATGAAAGAAAGCACAGAGCCCCAGATTTTATGTTGTCCTGGAGAGCTTGCAGAGCACTGGGGAAAGGCAGGCAGAGAATTCCCTGCTAGCACCTTCTCTGTGCCTGGGAAGCAGAAGTGTTCACATTGCTTCGCAGAATCGCTTTTGTGCAGAAAACAGTAACACTTGTTCAGAACGAAAGAAAGCACAGAGCCCCAGATTTTATGTTGTCCTGGAGAGCTTGCAGAGCACTGGGGAAAGGCAGGCAGAGAATTCCCTGCTAGCACTTTCTCTGTGCCTGGGAAGCAGAAGTGTTCACATTGCTTCGCAGAATCGCTTTTGTGCAGAAAACAGTAACACTTGTTCAGAATGAAAGAAAGCACAGAACCCCAGATTTGCTGTTGTCCTGGAGAGCTTGCAGAGCACTGAGGAAAGGCAGGCAGAGAATTCCCTGCTAGCACCTTCTCTGTGCCTGGGAAGCAGAAGTGTTCACATTGCTTCGCAGAATCGCTTTTGTGCAGAAAACAGTAACACTTGTTCAGAACGAAAGAAAGCACAGAGCCCCAGATTTTATGTTGTCCTGGAGAGCTTGCAGAGCACTGGGGAAAGGCAGGCAGAGAATTCCCTGCTAGCACCTTCTCTGTGCCTGGGAAGCACAAGTGTTCACATTGCTTCGCAGAATCGCTTTTGTGCAGAAAACAGTAACACTTGTTCAGAACGAAAGAAAGCACAGAGCCCCAGATTTTATGTTGTCCTGGAGAGCTTGCAGAGCACTGGGGAAAGGCAGGCAGAGAATTCCCTGCTAGCACCTTCTCTGTGCCTGGGAAGCAGAAGTGTTCACATTGCTTCGCAGAATCGCTTTTGTGCAGAAAACAGTAACACTTGTTCAGAACGAAAGAAAGCACAGAGCCCCAGATTTTATGTTGTCCTGGAGAGCTTGCAGAGCACTGGGGGAAGGCAGGCAGAGAATTCCCTGCTAGCACCTTCTCTGTGCCTGGGAAGCACAAGTGTTCACATTGCTTTGCAGAATCGCTTTTCTGCAGAAAACAGTAACACTTGTTCAGAACGAAAGAAAGCACAGAGCCCCAGATTTTATGTTGTCCTGGAGAGCTTGCAGAGCACTGGGGAAAGGCAGGCAGAGAATTCCCTGCTAGCACCTTCTCTGTGCCTGGGAAGCAGAAGTGTTCACATTGCTTCGCAGAATCGCTTTTGTGCAGAAAACAGTAACACTTGTTCAGAACGAAAGAAAGCACAGAGCCCCAGATTTTATGTTGTCCTGGAGAGCTTGCAGAGCACTGGGGAAAGGCAGGCAGAGAATTCCCTGCTAGCACCTTCTCTGTGCCTGGGAAGCAGAAGTGTTCACATTGCTTCGCAGAATCGCTTTTGTGCAGAAAACAGTAACACTTGTTCAGAACGAAAGAAAGCACAGAGCCCCAGATTTGCTGTTGTCCTGGAGAGCTTGCAGAGCACTGGGGAAAGGCAGGCAGAGAATTCCCTGCTAGCACCTTCTCTGTGCCTGGGAAGCAGAAGTGTTCACATTGCTTCGCAGAATCGCTTTTGTGCAGAAAACAGTAACACTTGTTCAGAACGAAAGAAAGCACAGAGCCCCAGATTTTATGTTGTCCTGGAGAGCTTGCAGAGCACTGGGGAAAGGCAGGCAGAGAATTCCCTGCTAGCACCTTCTCTGTGCCTGGGAAGCAGAAGTGTTCACATTGCTTCGCAGAATCGCTTTTGTGCAGAAAACAGTAACACTTGTTCAGAACGAAAGAAAGCACAGAGCCCCAGATTTGCTGTTGTCCTGGAGAGCTTGCAGAGCACTGGGGAAAGGCAGGCAGAGAATTCCCTGCTAGCACCTTCTCTGTGCCTGGGAAGCAGAAGTGTTCACATTGCTTCGCAGAATCGCTTTTGTGCAGAAAACAGTAACACTTGTTCAGAATGAAAGAAAGCACAGAGCCCCAGATTTTATGTTGTCCTGGAGAGCTTGCAGAGCACTAAGGAAAGGCAGGCAGAGAATTCCCTGCTAGCACCTTCTCTGTGCCTGTTCACATTGCTTTGCAGAATCGCTTTTGTGCAGAAAACAGTAACACTTGTTCAGAATGAAAGAAAGCACAGAACCCCAGATTTGCTGTTGTCCTGGAGAGCTTGCAGAGCACTGAGGAAAGGCAGGCAGAGAATTCCCTGCTAGCACCTTCTCTGTGCCTGGGAAGCAGAAGTGTTCACATTGCTTCGCAGAATCGCTTTTGTGCAGAAAACAGTAACACTTGTTCAGAACGAAAGAAAGCACAGAGCCCCAGATTTTATGTTGTCCTGGAGAGCTTGCAGAGCACTGGGGAAAGGCAGGCAGAGAATTCCCTGCTAGCACCTTCTCTGTGCCTGGGAAGCACAAGTGTTCACATTGCTTCGCAGAATCGCTTTTGTGCAGAAAACAGTAACACTTGTTCAGAACGAAAGAAAGCACAGAGCCCCAGATTTTATGTTGTCCTGGAGAGCTTGCAGAGCACTGGGGAAAGGCAGGCAGAGAATTCCCTGCTAGCACCTTCTCTGTGCCTGGGAAGCAGAAGTGTTCACATTGCTTCGCAGAATCGCTTTTGTGCAGAAAACAGTAACACTTGTTCAGAACGAAAGAAAGCACAGAGCCCCAGATTTTATGTTGTCCTGGAGAGCTTGCAGAGCACTGGGGGAAGGCAGGCAGAGAATTCCCTGCTAGCACCTTCTCTGTGCCTGGGAAGCAGAAGTGTTCACATTGCTTTGCAGAATCGCTTTTCTGCAGAAAACAGTAACACTTGTTCAGAACGAAAGAAAGCACAGAGCCCCAGATTTTATGTTGTCCTGGAGAGCTTGCAGAGCACTGGGGAAAGGCAGGCAGAGAATTCCCTGCTAGCACCTTCTCTGTGCCTGGGAAGCACAAGTGTTCACATTGCTTCGCAGAATCGCTTTTGTGCAGAAAACAGTAACACTTGTTCAGAATGAAAGAAAGCACAGAGCCCCAGATTTTATGTTGTCCTGGAGAGCTTGCAGAGCACTGGGGAAAGGCAGGCAGAGAATTCCCTGCTAGCACCTTCTCTGTGCCTGGGAAGCAGAAGTGTTCACATTGCTTCGCAGAATCGCTTTTGTGCAGAAAACAGTAACACTTGTTCAGAACGAAAGAAAGCACAGAGCCCCAGATTTTATGTTGTCCTGGAGAGCTTGCAGAGCACTGGGGAAAGGCAGGCAGAGAATTCCCTGCTAGCACCTTCTCTGTGCCTGGGAAGCAGAAGTGTTCACATTGCTTCGCAGAATCGCTTTTGTGCAGAAAACAGTAACACTTGTTCAGAACGAAAGAAAGCACAGAGCCCCAGATTTGCTGTTGTCCTGGAGAGCTTGCAGAGCACTGGGGAAAGGCAGGCAGAGAATTCCCTGCTAGCACCTTCTCTGTGCCTGGGAAGCAGAAGTGTTCACATTGCTTCGCAGAATCGCTTTTGTGCAGAAAACAGTAACACTTGTTCAGAATGAAAGAAAGCACAGAGCCCCAGATTTTATGTTGTCCTGGAGAGCTTGCAGAGCACTGGGGAAAGGCAGGCAGAGAATTCCCTGCTAGCACCTTCTCTGTGCCTGGGAAGCACAAGTGTTCACATTGCTTCGCAGAATCGCTTTTGTGCAGAAAACAGTAACACTTGTTCAGAATGAAAGAAAGCACAGAACCCCAGATTTTATGTTGTCCTGGAGAGCTTGCAGAGCACTGGGGAAAGGCAGGCAGAGAATTCCCTGCTAGCACCTTCTCTGTGCCTGTTCACATTGCTTGGCAGAATCGCTTTTGTGCAGAAAACAGTAACACTTGTTCAGAACGAAAGAAAGCACAGAGCCCCAGATTTTATGTTGTCCTGGAGAGCTTGCAGAGCACTGGGGAAAGGCAGGCAGAGAATTCCCTGCTAGCACCTTCTCTGTGCCTGGGAAGCAGAAGTGTTCACATTACTTCGCAGAATCGCTTTTGTGCAGAAAACAGTAACACTTGTTCAGAACGAAAGAAAGCACAGAGCCCCAGATTTTATGTTGTTCTGGGGAGCTTGCAGAGCACTGGGGAAAGGCAGGCAGAGAATTCCCTGCTAGCACCTTCTCTGTGCCTGGGAAGCAGAAGTGTTCACATTGCTTCGCAGAATCGCTTTTGTGCAGAAAACAGTAACACTTGTTCAGAACGAAAGAAAGCACAGAGCCCCAGATTTGCTGTTGTCCTGGAGAGCTTGCAGAGCACTGGGGAAAGGCAGGCAGAGAATTCCCTGCTAGCACCTTCTCTGTGCCTTTTCACATTGCTTCGCAGAATCGCTTTTGTGCAGAAAACAGTAACACTTGTTCAGAACGAAAGAAATCACAGAGCCCCAGATTTTATGTTGTCCTGGAGAGCTTGCAGAGCACTGGGGAAAGGCAGGCAGAGAATTCCCTGCTAGCACCTTCTCTGTGCCTGGGAAGCAGAAGTGTTCACATTGCTTCGCAGAATCAATTTTGTGCAGAAAACAGTAACACATGTTCAGAACGAAAGAAAGCACAGAGCCCCAGATTTGCTGTTGTCCTGGAGAGCTTGCAGAGCACTGGGGAAAGGCAGGCAGAGAATTCCCTGCTAGCACCTTCTCTGTGCCTGGGAAGCACAAGTGTTCATATTGCTTCGCAGAATCGCTTTTGTGCAGAAAACAGTAACACTTGTTCAGAACGAAAGAAAGCACAGAGCCCCAGATTTTATGTTGTCCTGGAGAGCTTGCAGAGCACTGGGGAAAGGCAGGCAGAGAATTCCCTGCTAGCACCTTCTCTGTGCCTGGGAAGCAGAAGTGTTCACATTGCTTTGCAGAATCGCTTTTGTGCAGAAAACAGTAACACTTGTTCAGCACGAAAGAAAGCACAGAGCCCCAGATTTTATGTTGTCCTGGAGAGCTTGCAGAGCACTGGGGAAAGGCAGGCAGAGAATTCCCTGCTAGCACCTTCTCTGTGCCTGGGAAGCAGAAGTGTTCACATTGCTTCGCAGAATCGCTTTTGTGCAGAAAACAGTAACACTTGTTCAGAACGAAAGAAAGCACAGAGCCCCAGATTTTATGTTGTCCTGGAGAGCTTGCAGAGCACTGGGGAAAGGCAGGCAGAGAATTCCCTGCTAGCACTTTCTCTGTGCCTGGGAAGCAGAAGTGTTCACATTGCTTCGCAGAATCGCTTTTGTGCAGAAAACAGTAACACTTGTTCAGAATGAAAGAAAGCACAGAACCCCAGATTTGCTGTTGTCCTGGAGAGCTTGCAGAGCACTGAGGAAAGGCAGGCAGAGAATTCCCTGCTAGCACCTTCTCTGTGCCTGGGAAGCAGAAGTGTTCACATTGCTTCGCAGAATCGCTTTTGTGCAGAAAACAGTAACACTTGTTCAGAACGAAAGAAAGCACAGAGCCCCAGATTTTATGTTGTCCTGGAGAGCTTGCAGAGCACTGGGGAAAGGCAGGCAGAGAATTCCCTGCTAGCACCTTCTCTGTGCCTGGGAAGCACAAGTGTTCACATTGCTTCGCAGAATCGCTTTTGTGCAGAAAACAGTAACACTTGTTCAGAACGAAAGAAAGCACAGAGCCCCAGATCTGCTGTTGTCCTGGAGAGCTTGCAGAGCACTGGGGAAAGGCAGGCAGAGAATTCCCTGCTAGCACCTTCTCTGTGCCTGGGAAGCAGAAGTGTTCACATTGCTTCGCAGAATCGCTTTTGTGCAGAAAACAGTAACACTTGTTCAGAACGAAAGAAAGCACAGAGCCCCAGATTTTATGTTGTCCTGGAGAGCTTGCAGAGCACTGGGGAAAGGCAGGCAGAGAATTCCCTGCTAGCACCTTCTCTGTGCCTGGGAAGCACAAGTGTTCACATTGCTTTGCAGAATCGCTTTTCTGCAGAAAACAGTAACACTTGTTCAGAACGAAAGAAAGCACAGAGCCCCAGATTTTATGTTGTCCTGGAGAGCTTGCAGAGCACTGGGGAAAGGCAGGCAGAGAATTCCCTGCTAGCACCTTCTCTGTGCCTGGGAAGCAGAAGTGTTCACATTGCTTCGCAGAATCGCTTTTGTGCAGAAAACAGTAACACTTGTTCAGAACGAAAGAAAGCACAGAGCCCCAGATTTTATGTTGTCCTGGAGAGCTTGCAGAGCACTGGGGAAAGGCAGGCAGAGAATTCCCTGCTAGCACCTTCTCTGTGCCTGGGAAGCACAAGTGTTCACATTGCTTCGCAGAATCGCTTTTGTGCAGAAAACAGTAACACTTGTTCAGAATGAAAGAAAGCACAGAGCCCCAGATTTTATGTTGTCCTGGAGAGCTTGCAGAGCACTGGGGAAAGGCAGGCAGAGAATTCCCTGCTAGCACCTTCTCTGTGCCTGGGAAGCAGAAGTGTTCACATTGCTTCGCAGAATCGCTTTTGTGCAGAAAACAGTAACACTTGTTCAGAACGAAAGAAAGCACAGAGCCCCAGATTTGCTGTTGTCCTGGAGAGCTTGCAGAGCACTGGGGAAAGGCAGGCAGAGAATTCCCTGCTAGCACCTTCTCTGTGCCTGGGAAGCAGAAGTGTTCACATTGCTTCGCAGAATCGCTTTTGTGCAGAAAACAGTAACACTTGTTCAGAATGAAAGAAAGCACAGAGCCCCAGATTTTATGTTGTCCTGGAGAGCTTGCAGAGCACTGGGGAAAGGCAGGCAGAGAATTCCCTGCTAGCACCTTCTCTGTGCCTGGGAAGCACAAGTGTTCACATTGCTTCGCAGAATCGCTTTTGTGCAGAAAACAGTAACACTTGTTCAGAATGAAAGAAAGCACAGAGCCCCAGATTTTATGTTGTCCTGGAGAGCTTGCAGAGCACTGGGGAAAGGCAGGCAGAGAATTCCCTGCTAGCACCTTCTCTGTGCCTGGGAAGCAGAAGTGTTCACATTGCTTCGCAGAATCGCTTTTGTGCAGAAAACAGTAACACTTGTTCAGAACGAAAGAAAGCACAGAGCCCCAGATTTTATGTTGTCCTGGAGAGCTTGCAGAGCACTGGGGAAAGGCAGGCAGAGAATTCCCTGCTAGCACCTTCTCTGTGCCTGGGAAGCACAAGTGTTCACATTGCTTCGCAGAATCGCTTTTGTGCAGAAAACAGTAACACTTGTTCAGAATGAAAGAAAGCACAGAGCCCCAGATTTTATGTTGTCCTGGAGAGCTTGCAGAGCACTGGGGAAAGGCAGGCAGAGAATTCCCTGCTAGCACCTTCTCTGTGCCTGGGAAGCACAAGTGTTCACATTGCTTCGCAGAATCGCTTTTGTGCAGAAAACAGTAACACTTGTTCAGAACGAAAGAAAGCACAGAGCCCCAGATTTGCTGTTGTCCTGGAGAGCTTGCAGAGCACTGGGGAAAGGCAGGCAGAGAATTCCCTGCTAGCACCTTCTCTGTGCCTGGGAAGCAGAAGTGTTCACATTGCTTCGCAGAATCGCTTTTGTGCAGAAAACAGTAACACTTGTTCAGAATGAAAGAAAGCACAGAGCCCCAGATTTTATGTTGTCCTGGAGAGCTTGCAGAGCACTGGGGAAAGGCAGGCAGAGAATTCCCTGCTAGCACCTTCTCTGTGCCTGGGAAGCACAAGTGTTCACATTGCTTCGCAGAATCGCTTTTGTGCAGAAAACAGTAACACTTGTTCAGAATGAAAGAAAGCACAGAGCCCCAGATTTTATGTTGTCCTGGAGAGCTTGCAGAGCACTAAGGAAAGGCAGGCAGAGAATTCCCTGCTAGCACCTTCTCTGTGCCTGTTCACATTGCTTCGCAGAATCGCTTTTGTGCAGAAAACAGTAACACTTGTTCAGAACGAAAGAAAGCACAGAGCCCCAGATTTTATGTTGTCCTGGAGAGCTTGCAGAGCACTGGGGAAAGGCAGGCAGAGAATTCCCTGCTAGCACCTTCTCTGTGCCTGGGAAGCAGAAGTGTTCACATTACTTCGCAGAATCGCTTTTGTGCAGAAAACAGTAACACTTGTTCAGAACGAAAGAAAGCACAGAGCCCCAGATTTTATGTTGTTCTGGGGAGCTTGCAGAGCACTGGGGAAAGGCAGGCAGAGAATTCCCTGCTAGCACCTTCTCTGTGCCTGGGAAGCAGAAGTGTTCACATTGCTTCGCAGAATCGCTTTTGTGCAGAAAACAGTAACACTTGTTCAGAACGAAAGAAAGCACAGAGCCCCAGATTTGCTGTTGTCCTGGAGAGCTTGCAGAGCACTGGGGAAAGGCAGGCAGAGAATTCCCTGCTAGCACCTTCTCTGTGCCTTTTCACATTGCTTCGCAGAATCGCTTTTGTGCAGAAAACAGTAACACTTGTTCAGAACGAAAGAAAGCACAGAGCCCCAGATTTTATATTGTCCTGGAGAGCTTGCAGAGCACTGGGGAAAGGCAGGCAGAGAATTCCCTGCTAGCACCTTCTCTGTGCCTGGGAAGCAGAAGTGTTCACATTGCTTTGCAGAATCGCTTTTGTGCAGAAAACAGTAACACTTGTTCAGCACGAAAGAAAGCACAGAGCCCCAGATTTTATGTTCTCCTGGAGAGCTTGCAGAGCACTGGGGAAAGGCAGGCAGAGAATTCCCTGCTAGCACCTTCTCTGTGCCTGGGAAGCACAAGTGTTCACATTGCTTTGCAGAATCGCTTTTGTGCAGAAAACTGTAACACTTGTTCAGAACGAAAGAAAGCACAGAGCCCCAGATTTTATGTTGTCCTGGAGAGCTTGCAGAGCACTGGGGAAAGGCAGGCAGAGAATTCCCTGCTAGCACCTTCTCTGTGCCTGGGAAGCAGAAGTGTTCACATTGCTTCGCAGAATCGCTTTTGTGCAGAAAACAGTAACACTTGTTCAGAACGAAAGAAAGCACAGAGCCCCAGATTTTATGTTGTCCTGGAGAGCTTGCAGAGCACTGGGGAAAGGCAGGCAGAGAATTCCCTGCTAGCACCTTCTCTGTGCCTGGGAGGCACAAGTGTTCATATTGCTTCGCAGAATCGCTTTTGTGCAGAAAACAGTAACACTTGTTCAGAACGAAAGAAAGCACAGAGCCCCAGATTTTATGTTGTTCTGGGGAGCTTGCAGAGCACTGGGGAAAGGCAGGCAGAGAATTTCCTGCTAGCACCTTCTCTGTGCCTGGGAAGCAGAAGTGTTCACATTGCTTCGCAGAATCGCTTTTGTGCAGAAAACAGTAACACTTGTTCAGAACGAAAGAAAGCACAGAGCCCCAGATTTTATGTTGTCCTGGAGAGCTTGCAGAGCACTGGGGAAAGGCAGGCAGAGAATTCCCTGCTAGCACCTTCTCTGTGCCTGGGAAGCAGAAGTGTTCACATTGCTTTGCAGAATCGCTTTTGTGCAGAAAACAGTAACACTTGTTCAGAACGAAAGAAAGCACAGAGCCCCAGATTTTATGTTGTCCTGGAGAGCTTGCAGAGCACTGGGGAAAGGCAGGCAGAGAATTCCCTGCTAGCACCTTCTCTGTGCCTGGGAAGCAGAAGTGTTCACATTGCTTCGCAGAATCGCTTTTGTGCAGAAAACAGTAACACTTGTTCAGAACGAAAGAAAGCACAGAGCCCCAGATTTTATGTTCTCCTGGAGAGCTTGCAGAGCACTGGGGAAAGGCAGGCAGAGAATTCCCTGCTAGCACCTTCTCTGTGCCTGGGAAGCAGAAGTGTTCACATTGCTTCGCAGAATCGCTTTTGTGCAGAAAACAGTAACACTTGTTCAGCACGAAAGAAAGCACAGAGCCCCAGATTTTATGTTCTCCTGGAGAGCTTGCAGAGCACTGGGGAAAGGCAGGCAGAGAATTCCCTGCTAGCACCTTCTCTGTGCCTGGGAAGCAGAAGTGTTCACATTGCTTCGCAGAATCGCTTTTGTGCAGAAAACAGTAACACTTGTTCAGCACGAAAGAAAGCACAGAGCCCCAGATTTTATGTTCTCCTGGAGAGCTTGCAGAGCACTGGGGAAAGGCAGGCAGAGAATTCCCTGCTAGCACCTTCTCTGTGCCTGGGAAGCACAAGTGTTCACATTGCTTTGCAGAATCGCTTTTGTGCAGAAAACAGTAACACTTGTTCAGAACGAAAGAAAGCACAGAGCCCCAGATTTTATGTTGTCCTGGAGAGCTTGCAGAGCACTGGGGAAAGGCAGGCAGAGAATTCCCTGCTAGCACCTTCTCTGTGCCTGGGAAGCAGAAGTGTTCACATTGCTTCGCAGAATCGCTTTTGTGCAGAAAACAGTAACACTTGTTCAGAATGAAAGAAAGCACAGAACCCCAGATTTTATGTTGTCCTGGAGAGCTTGCAGAGCACTGGGGAAAGGCAGGCAGAGAATTCCCTGCTAGCACCTTCTCTGTGCCTGTTCACATTGCTTCGCAGAATCGCTTTTGTGCAGAAAACAGTAACACTTGTTCAGAACGAAAGAAAGCACAGAGCCCCAGATTTTATGTTGTCCTGGAGAGCTTGCAGAGCACTGGGGAAAGGCAGGCAGAGAATTCCCTGCTAGCACCTTCTCTGTGCCTGGGAGGCACAAGTGTTCATATTGCTTCGCAGAATCGCTTTTGTGCAGAAAACAGTAACACTTGTTCAGAATGAAAGAAAGCACAGAACCCCAGATTTTATGTTGTCCTGGAGAGCTTGCAGAGCTCTAAGTAAAGGCAGGCAGAGAATTCCCTGCTAGCACCTTCTCTGTGCCTGTTCACATTGCTTCGCAGAATCGCTTTTGTGCAGAAAACAGTAACACTTGTTCAGAATGAAAGAAAGCACAGAGCCCCAGATTTTATGTTGTCCTGGAGAGCTTGCAGAGCACTGGGGAAAGGCAGGCAGAGAATTCCCTGCTAGCACCTTCTCTGTGCCTGGGAAGCAGAAGTGTTCACATTGCTTCGCAGAATCGCTTTTGTGCAGAAAACAGTAACACTTGTTCAGAACGAAAGAAAGCACAGAGCCCCAGATTTTATGTTGTCCTGGAGAGCTTGCAGAGCACTGGGGAAAGGCAGGCAGAGAATTCCCTGCTAGCACCTTCTCTGTGCCTGGGAAGCAGAAGTGTTCACATTGCTTCGCAGAATCGCTTTTGTGCAGAAAACAGTAACACTTGTTCAGAAGGAAAGAAAGCACAGAGCCCCAGATTTTATGTTGTCCTGGAGAGCTTGCAGAGCACTGGGGAAAGGCAGGCAGAGAATTCCCTGCTAGCACCTTCTCTGTGCCTGGGAAGCAGAAGTGTTCACATTGCTTCGCAGAATCGCTTTTGTGCAGAAAACAGTAACACTTGTTCAGAACGAAAGAAAGCACAGAGCCCCAGATTTGCTGTTGTCCTGGAGAGCTTGCAGAGCACTGGGGAAAGGCAGGCAGAGAATTCCCTGCTAGCACCTTCTCTGTGCCTGGGAAGCAGAAGTGTTCACATTGCTTCGCAGAATCGCTTTTGTGCAGAAAACAGTAACACTTGTTCAGAACGAAAGAAAGCACAGAGCCCCAGATTTTATGTTGTCCTGGAGAGCTTGCAGAGCACTGGGGAAAGGCAGGCAGAGAATTCCCTGCTAGCACCTTCTCTGTGCCTGGGAAGCAGAAGTGTTCACATTGCTTCGCAGAATCGCTTTTGTGCAGAAAACAGTAACACTTGTTCAGAACGAAAGAAAGCACAGAGCCCCAGATTTGCTGTTGTCCTGGAGAGCTTGCAGAGCACTGGGGAAAGGCAGGCAGAGAATTCCCTGCTAGCACCTTCTCTGTGCCTGGGAAGCAGAAGTGTTCACTTTGCTTCGCAGAATCGCTTTTGTGCAGAAAACAGTAACACTTGTTCAGAATGAAAGAAAGCACAGAGCCCCAGATTTCATGTTGTCCTGGAGAGCTTGCAGAGCACTACGGAAAGGCAGGCAGAGAATTCCCTGCTAGCACCTTCTCTGTGCCTGTTCACATTGCTTTGCAGAATCGCTTTTGTGCAGAAAACAGTAACACTTGTTCAGAATGAAAGAAAGCACAGAGCCCCAGATTTTATGTTGTCCTGGAGAGCTTGCAGAGCACTGGGGAAAGGCAGGCAGAGAATTCCCTGCTAGCACCTTCTCTGTGCCTGGGAAGCAGAAGTGTTCACATTGCTTCGCAGAATCGCTTTTGTGCAGAAAACAGTAACACTTGTTCAGAACGAAAGAAAGCACAGAGCCCCAGATTTTATGTTGTCCTGGAGAGCTTGCAGAGCACTGGGGAAAGGCAGGCAGAGAATTCCCTGCTAGCACCTTCTCTGTGCCTGGGAAGCAGAAGTGTTCACATTGCTTTGCAGAATCGCTTTTCTGCAGAAAACAGTAACACTTGTTCAGAACGAAAGAAAGCACAGAGCCCCAGATTTTATGTTGTCCTGGAGAGCTTGCAGAGCACTGGGGAAAGGCAGGCAGAGAATTCCCTGCTAGCACCTTCTCTGTGCCTGGGAAGCAGAAGTGTTCACATTGCTTCGCAGAATCGCTTTTGTGCAGAAAACAGTAACACTTGTTCAGAATGAAAGAAAGCACAGAGCCCCAGATTTTATGTTGTCCTGGAGAGCTTGCAGAGCACTGGGGAAAGGCAGGCAGAGAATTCCCTGCTAGCACCTTCTCTGTGCCTGGGAAGCAGAAGTGTTCACATTGCTTCGCAGAATCGCTTTTGTGCAGAAAACAGTAACACTTGTTCAGAACGAAAGAAAGCACAGAGCCCCAGATTTTATGTTGTCCTGGAGAGCTTGCAGAGCACTGGGGAAAGGCAGGCAGAGAATTCCCTGCTAGCACCTTCTCTGTGCCTGGGAAGCAGAAGTGTTCACATTGCTTCGCAGAATCGCTTTTGTGCAGAAAACAGTAACACTTGTTCAGAACGAAAGAAAGCACAGAGCCCCAGATTTGCTGTTGTCCTGGAGAGCTTGCAGAGCACTGGGGAAAGGCAGGCAGAGAATTCCCTGCTAGCACCTTCTCTGTGCCTGGGAAGCACAAGTGTTCACATTGCTTCGCAGAATCGCTTTTGTGCAGAAAACAGTAACACTTGTTCAGAATGAAAGAAAGCACAGAGCCCCAGATTTGCTGTTGTCCTGGAGAGCTTGCAGAGCACTGGGGAAAGGCAGGCAGAGAATTCCCTGCTAGCACCTTCTCTGTGCCTGGGAAGCACAAGTGTTCACATTGCTTCGCAGAATCGCTTTTGTGCAGAAAACAGTAACACTTGTTCAGAATGAAAGAAAGCACAGAACCCCAGATTTTATGTTGTCCTGGAGAGCTTGCAGAGCACTAAGGAAAGGCAGGCAGAGAATTCCCTGCTAGCACCTTCTCTGTGCCTGTTCACATTGCTTCGCAGAATCGCTTTTGTGCAGAAAACAGTAACACTTGTTCAGAACGAAAGAAAGCACAGAGCCCCAGATTTTATGTTGTCCTGGAGAGCTTGCAGAGCACTGGGGAAAGGCAGGCAGAGAATTCCCTGCTAGCACCTTCTCTGTGCCTGGGAAGCAGAAGTGTTCACATTACTTCGCAGAATCGCTTTTGTGCAGAAAACAGTAACACTTGTTCAGAACGAAAGAAAGCACAGAGCCCCAGATTTTATGTTGTTCTGGGGAGCTTGCAGAGCACTGGGGAAAGGCAGGCAGAGAATTCCCTGCTAGCACCTTCTCTGTGCCTGGGAAGCACAAGTGTTCACATTGCTTCGCAGAATCGCTTTTGTGCAGAAAACAGTAACACTTGTTCAGAACGAAAGAAAGCACAGAGCCCCAGATTTGCTGTTGTCCTGGAGAGCTTGCAGAGCACTGGGGAAAGGCAGGCAGAGAATTCCCTGCTAGCACCTTCTCTGTGCCTTTTCACATTGCTTCGCAGAATTGCTTTTGTGCAGAAAACAGTAACACTTGTTCAGAACGAAAGAAAGCACAGAGCCCCAGATTTTATGTTGTCCTGGAGAGCTTGCAGAGCACTGGGGAAAGGCAGGCAGAGAATTCCCTGCTAGCACCTTCTCTGTGCCTGGGAAGCAGAAGTGTTCACATTGCTTCGCAGAATCAATTTTGTGCAGAAAACAGTAACACATGTTCAGAACGAAAGAAAGCACAGAGCCCCAGATTTGCTGTTGTCCTGGAGAGCTTGCAGAGCACTGGGGAAAGGCAGGCAGAGAATTCCCTGCTAGCACCTTCTCTGTGCCTGGGAAGCACAAGTGTTCATATTGCTTCGCAGAATCGCTTTTGTGCAGAAAACAGTAACACTTGTTCAGAACGAAAGAAAGCACAGAGCCCCAGATTTGCTGTTGTCCTGGAGAGCTTGCAGAGCACTGGGGAAAGGCAGGCAGAGAATTCCCTGCTAGCACCTTCTCTGTGCCTGGGAAGCAGAAGTGTTCACATTGCTTTGCAGAATCGCTTTTGTGCAGAAAACAGTAACACTTGTTCAGCACGAAAGAAAGCACAGAGCCCCAGATTTTATGTTCTCCTGGAGAGCTTGCAGAGCACTGGGGAAAGGCAGGCAGAGAATTCCCTGCTAGCACCTTCTCTGTGCCTGTTCACATTGCTTCGCAGAATCGCTTTTGTGCAGAAAACAGTAACACTTGTTCAGAACGAAAGAAAGCACAGAGCCCCAGATTTTATGTTGTCCTGGAGAGCTTGCAGAGCACTGGGGAAAGGCAGGCAGAGAATTCCCTGCTAGCACCTTCTCTGTGCCTGGGAGGCACAAGTGTTCATATTGCTTCGCAGAATCGCTTTTGTGCAGAAAACAGTAACACTTGTTCAGAACGAAAGAAAGCACAGAGCCCCAGATTTTATGTTGTTCTGGGGAGCTTGCAGAGCACTGGGGAAAGGCAGGCAGAGAATTCCCTGCTAGCACCTTCTCTGTGCCTGGGAAGCAGAAGTGTTCACATTGCTTCGCAGAATCGCTTTTGTGCAGAAAACAGTAACACTTGTTCAGAACGAAAGAAAGCACAGAGCCCCAGATTTGCTGTTGTCCTGGAGAGCTTGCAGAGCACTGGGGAAAGGCAGGCAGAGAATTCCCTGCTAGCACCTTCTCTGTGCCTGGGAAGCAGAAGTGTTCACATTGCTTCGCAGAATCAATTTTATGCAGAAAACAGTAACACTTGTTCAGAACGAAAGAAAGCACAGAGCCCCAGATTTGCTGTTGTCCTGGAGAGCTTGCAGAGCACTGGGGAAAGGCAGGCAGAGAATTCCCTGCTAGCACCTTCTCTGTGCCTGGGAAGCAGAAGTGTTCATATTGCTTCGCAGAATCGCTTTTGTGCAGAAAACAGTAACACTTGTTCAGAACGAAAGAAAGCACAGAGCCCCAGATTTTATGTTGTCCTGGAGAGCTTGCAGAGCACTGGGGAAAGGCAGGCAGAGAATTCCCTGCTAGCACCTTCTCTGTGCCTGGGAAGCAGAAGTGTTCACATTGCTTCGCAGAATCGCTTTTGTGCAGAAAACAGTAACACTTGTTCAGCACGAAAGAAAGCACAGAGCCCCAGATTTTATGTTCTCCTGGAGAGCTTGCAGAGCACTGGGGAAAGGCAGGCAGAGAATTCCCTGCTAGCACCTTCTCTGTGCCTGGGAAGCACAAGTGTTCACATTGCTTTGCAGAATCGCTTTTGTGCAGAAAACAGTAACACTTGTTCAGAACGAAAGAAAGCACAGAGCCCCAGATTTTATGTTGTCCTGGAGAGCTTGCAGAGCACTGGGGAAAGGCAGGCAGAGAATTCCCTGCTAGCACCTTCTCTGTGCCTGGGAAGCAGAAGTGTTCACATTGCTTTGCAGAATCGCTTTTGTGCAGAAAACAGTAACACTTGTTCAGAATGAAAGAAAGCACAGAACCCCAGATTTTATGTTGTCCTGGAGAGCTTGCAGAGCACTGGGGAAAGGCAGGCAGAGAATTCCCTGCTAGCACCTTCTCTGTGCCTGTTCACATTGCTTCGCAGAATCGCTTTTGTGCAGAAAACAGTAACACTTGTTCAGAACGAAAGAAAGCACAGAGCCCCAGATTTTATGTTGTCCTGGAGAGCTTGCAGAGCACTGGGGAAAGGCAGGCAGAGAATTCCCTGCTAGCACCTTCTCTGTGCCTGGGAGGCACAAGTGTTCATATTGCTTCGCAGAATCGCTTTTGTGCAGAAAACAGTAACACTTGTTCAGAATGAAAGAAAGCACAGAACCCCAGATTTTATGTTGTCCTGGAGAGCTTGCAGAGCTCTAAGTAAAGGCAGGCAGAGAATTCCCTGCTAGCACCTTCTCTGTGCCTGTTCACATTGCTTCGCAGAATCGCTTTTGTGCAGAAAACAGTAACACTTGTTCAGAATGAAAGAAAGCACAGAGCCCCAGATTTTATGTTGTCCTGGAGAGCTTGCAGAGCACTGGGGAAAGGCAGGCAGAGAATTCCCTGCTAGCACCTTCTCTGTGCCTGGGAAGCAGAAGTGTTCACATTGCTTCGCAGAATCGCTTTTGTGCAGAAAACAGTAACACTTGTTCAGAACGAAAGAAAGCACAGAGCACCAGATTTTATGTTGTCCTGGAGAGCTTGCAGAGCACTGGGGAAAGGCAGGCAGAGAATTCCCTGCTAGCACCTTCTCTGTGCCTGGGAAGCACAAGTGTTCATATTGCTTCGCAGAATCGCTTTTGTGCAGAAAACAGTAACACTTGTTCAGAACGAAAGAAAGCACAGAGCCCCAGATTTTATGTTGTCCTGGAGAGCTTGCAGAGCACTGGGGAAAGGCAGGCAGAGAATTCCCTGCTAGCACCTTCTCTGTGCCTGGGAAGCAGAAGTGTTCACATTGCTTTGCAGAATCGCTTTTGTGCAGAAAACAGTAACACTTGTTCAGCACGAAAGAAAGCACAGAGCCCCAGATTTTATGTTCTCCTGGAGAGCTTGCAGAGCACTGGGGAAAGGCAGGCAGAGAATTCCCTGCTAGCACCTTCTCTGTGCCTGGGAAGCACAAGTGTTCACATTGCTTTGCAGAATCGCTTTTGTGCAGAAAACAGTAACACTTGTTCAGAACGAAAGAAAGCACAGAGCCCCAGATTTTATGTTGTCCTGGAGAGCTTGCAGAGCACTGGGGAAAGGCAGGCAGAGAATTCCCTGCTAGCACCTTCTCTGTGCCTGTTCACATTGCTTCGCAGAATCGCTTTTGTGCAGAAAACAGTAACACTTGTTCAGAACGAAAGAAAGCACAGAGCCCCAGATTTTATGTTGTCCTGGAGAGCTTGCAGAGCACTGGGGAAAGGCAGGCAGAGAATTCCCTGCTAGCACCTTCTCTGTGCCTGGGAAGCAGAAGTGTTCACATTACTTCGCAGAATCGCTTTTGTGCAGAAAACAGTAACACTTGTTCAGAACGAAAGAAAGCACAGAGCCCCAGATTTTATGTTGTTCTGGGGAGCTTGCAGAGCACTGGGGAAAGGCAGGCAGAGAATTCCCTGCTAGCACCTTCTCTGTGCCTGGGAAGCACAAGTGTTCACATTGCTTCGCAGAATCGCTTTTGTGCAGAAAACAGTAACACTTGTTCAGAACGAAAGAAAGCACAGAGCCCCAGATTTGCTGTTGTCCTGGAGAGCTTGCAGAGCACTGGGGAAAGGCAGGCAGAGAATTCCCTGCTAGCACCTTCTCTGTGCCTTTTCACATTGCTTCGCAGAATCGCTTTTGTGCAGAAAACAGTAACACTTGTTCAGAACGAAAGAAAGCACAGAGCCCCAGATTTTATGTTGTCCTGGAGAGCTTGCAGAGCACTGGGGAAAGGCAGGCAGAGAATTCCCTGCTAGCACCTTCTCTGTGCCTGGGAAGCAGAAGTGTTCACATTGCTTCGCAGAATCAATTTTGTGCAGAAAACAGTAACACATGTTCAGAACGAAAGAAAGCACAGAGCCCCAGATTTGCTGTTGTCCTGGAGAGCTTGCAGAGCACTGGGGAAAGGCAGGCAGAGAATTCCCTGCTAGCACCTTCTCTGTGCCTGGGAAGCACAAGTGTTCATATTGCTTCGCAGAATCGCTTTTGTGCAGAAAACAGTAACACTTGTTCAGAACGAAAGAAAGCACAGAGCCCCAGATTTTATATTGTCCTGGAGAGCTTGCAGAGCACTGGGGAAAGGCAGGCAGAGAATTCCCTGCTAGCACCTTCTCTGTGCCTGGGAAGCAGAAGTGTTCACATTGCTTTGCAGAATCGCTTTTGTGCAGAAAACAGTAACACTTGTTCAGCACGAAAGAAAGCACAGAGCCCCAGATTTTATGTTCTCCTGGAGAGCTTGCAGAGCACTGGGGAAAGGCAGGCAGAGAATTCCCTGCTAGCACCTTCTCTGTGCCTGGGAAGCACAAGTGTTCACATTGCTTTGCAGAATCGCTTTTGTGCAGAAAACTGTAACACTTGTTCAGAACGAAAGAAAGCACAGAGCCCCAGATTTTATGTTGTCCTGGAGAGCTTGCAGAGCACTGGGGAAAGGCAGGCAGAGAATTCCCTGCTAGCACCTTCTCTGTGCCTGGGAAGCAGAAGTGTTCACATTGCTTCGCAGAATCGCTTTTGTGCAGAAAACAGTAACACTTGTTCAGAATGAAAGAAAGCACAGAACCCCAGATTTTATGTTGTCCTGGAGAGCTTGCAGAGCACTGGGGAAAGGCAGGCAGAGAATTCCCTGCTAGCACCTTCTCTGTGCCTGTTCACATTGCTTCGCAGAATCGCTTTTGTGCAGAAAACAGTAACACTTGTTCAGAACGAAAGAAAGCACAGAGCCCCAGATTTTATGTTGTCCTGGAGAGCTTGCAGAGCACTGGGGAAAGGCAGGCAGAGAATTCCCTGCTAGCACCTTCTCTGTGCCTGGGAGGCACAAGTGTTCATATTGCTTCGCAGAATCGCTTTTGTGCAGAAAACAGTAACACTTGTTCAGAACGAAAGAAAGCACAGAGCCCCAGATTTTATGTTGTTCTGGGGAGCTTGCAGAGCACTGGGGAAAGGCAGGCAGAGAATTCCCTGCTAGCACCTTCTCTGTGCCTGGGAAGCAGAAGTGTTCACATTGCTTCGCAGAATCGCTTTTGTGCAGAAAACAGTAACACTTGTTCAGAACGAAAGAAAGCACAGAGCCCCAGATTTGCTGTTGTCCTGGAGAGCTTGCAGAGCACTGGGGAAAGGCAGGCAGAGAATTCCCTGCTAGCACCTTCTCTGTGCCTGGGAAGCAGAAGTGTTCACATTGCTTCGCAGAATCAATTTTGTGCAGAAAACAGTAACACTTGTTCAGAACGAAAGAAAGCACAGAGCCCCAGATTTGCTGTTGTCCTGGAGAGCTTGCAGAGCACTGGGGAAAGGCAGGCAGAGAATTCCCTGCTAGCACCTTCTCTGTGCCTGGGAAGCAGAAGTGTTCATATTGCTTCGCAGAATCGCTTTTGTGCAGAAAACAGTAACACTTGTTCAGAACGAAAGAAAGCACAGAGCCCCAGATTTTATGTTGTCCTGGAGAGCTTGCAGAGCACTGGGGAAAGGCAGGCAGAGAATTCCCTGCTAGCACCTTCTCTGTGCCTGGGAAGCAGAAGTGTTCACATTGCTTCGCAGAATCGCTTTTGTGCAGAAAACAGTAACACTTGTTCAGCACGAAAGAAAGCACAGAGCCCCAGATTTTATGTTCTCCTGGAGAGCTTGCAGAGCACTGGGGAAAGGCAGGCAGAGAATTCCCTGCTAGCACCTTCTCTGTGCCTGGGAAGCACAAGTGTTCACATTGCTTTGCAGAATCGCTTTTGTGCAGAAAACAGTAACACTTGTTCAGAACGAAAGAAAGCACAGAGCCCCAGATTTTATGTTGTCCTGGAGAGCTTGCAGAGCACTGGGGAAAGGCAGGCAGAGAATTCCCTGCTAGCACCTTCTCTGTGCCTGGGAAGCAGAAGTGTTCACATTGCTTCGCAGAATCGCTTTTGTGCAGAAAACAGTAACACTTGTTCAGAATGAAAGAAAGCACAGAACCCCAGATTTTATGTTGTCCTGGAGAGCTTGCAGAGCACTGGGGAAAGGCAGGCAGAGAATTCCCTGCTAGCACCTTCTCTGTGCCTGTTCACATTGCTTCGCAGAATCGCTTTTGTGCAGAAAACAGTAACACTTGTTCAGAACGAAAGAAAGCACAGAGCCCCAGATTTTATGTTGTCCTGGAGAGCTTGCAGAGCACTGGGGAAAGGCAGGCAGAGAATTCCCTGCTAGCACCTTCTCTGTGCCTGGGAGGCACAAGTGTTCATATTGCTTCGCAGAATCGCTTTTGTGCAGAAAACAGTAACACTTGTTCAGAATGAAAGAAAGCACAGAACCCCAGATTTTATGTTGTCCTGGAGAGCTTGCAGAGCTCTAAGTAAAGGCAGGCAGAGAATTCCCTGCTAGCACCTTCTCTGTGCCTGTTCACATTGCTTCGCAGAATCGCTTTTGTGCAGAAAACAGTAACACTTGTTCAGAATGAAAGAAAGCACAGAGCCCCAGATTTTATGTTGTCCTGGAGAGCTTGCAGAGCACTGGGGAAAGGCAGGCAGAGAATTCCCTGCTAGCACCTTCTCTGTGCCTGGGAAGCAGAAGTGTTCACATTGCTTCGCAGAATCGCTTTTGTGCAGAAAACAGTAACACTTGTTCAGAACGAAAGAAAGCACAGAGCACCAGATTTTATGTTGTCCTGGAGAGCTTGCAGAGCACTGGGGAAAGGCAGGCAGAGAATTCCCTGCTAGCACCTTCTCTGTGCCTGGGAAGCACAAGTGTTCATATTGCTTCGCAGAATCGCTTTTGTGCAGAAAACAGTAACACTTGTTCAGAACGAAAGAAAGCACAGAGCCCCAGATTTTATGTTGTCCTGGAGAGCTTGCAGAGCACTGGGGAAAGGCAGGCAGAGAATTCCCTGCTAGCACCTTCTCTGTGCCTGGGAAGCAGAAGTGTTCACATTGCTTTGCAGAATCGCTTTTGTGCAGAAAACAGTAACACTTGTTCAGCACGAAAGAAAGCACAGAGCCCCAGATTTTATGTTCTCCTGGAGAGCTTGCAGAGCACTGGGGAAAGGCAGGCAGAGAATTCCCTGCTAGCACCTTCTCTGTGCCTGGGAAGCACAAGTGTTCACATTGCTTTGCAGAATCGCTTTTGTGCAGAAAACAGTAACACTTGTTCAGAACGAAAGAAAGCACAGAGCCCCAGATTTTATGTTGTCCTGGAGAGCTTGCAGAGCACTGGGGAAAGGCAGGCAGAGAATTCCCTGCTAGCACCTTCTCTGTGCCTGGGAAGCACAAGTGTTCACATTGCTTCGCAGAATCGCTTTTGTGCAGAAAACAGTAACACTTGTTCAGAATGAAAGAAAGCACAGAACCCCAGATTTTATGTTGTCCTGGAGAGCTTGCAGAGCACTGGGGAAAGGCAGGCAGAGAATTCCCTGCTAGCACCTTCTCTGTGCCTGTTCACATTGCTTCGCAGAATCGCTTTTGTGCAGAAAACAGTAACACTTGTTCAGAACGAAAGAAAGCACAGAGCCCCAGATTTTATGTTGTCCTGGAGAGCTTGCAGAGCACTGGGGAAAGGCAGGCAGAGAATTCCCTGCTAGCACCTTCTCTGTGCCTGGGAGGCACAAGTGTTCATATTGCTTCGCAGAATCGCTTTTGTGCAGAAAACAGTAACACTTGTTCAGAATGAAAGAAAGCACAGAACCCCAGATTTTATGTTGTCCTGGAGAGCTTGCAGAGCTCTAAGGAAAGGCAGGCAGAGAATTCCCTGCTAGCACCTTCTCTGTGCCTGTTCACATTGCTTCGCAGAATCGCTTTTGTGCAGAAAACAGTAACACTTGTTCAGAATGAAAGAAAGCACAGAGCCCCAGATTTTATGTTGTCCTGGAGAGCTTGCAGAGCACTGGGGAAAGGCAGGCAGAGAATTCCCTGCTAGCACCTTCTCTGTGCCTGGGAAGCAGAAGTGTTCACATTGCTTCGCAGAATCGCTTTTGTGCAGAAAACAGTAACACTTGTTCAGAACGAAAGAAAGCACAGAGCCCCAGATTTTATGTTGTCCTGGAGAGCTTGCAGAGCACTGGGGAAAGGCAGGCAGAGAATTCCCTGCTAGCACCTTCTCTGTGCCTGGGAAGCACAAGTGTTCACATTGCTTCGCTGAATCGCTTTTGTGCAGAAAACAGTAACACTTGTTCAGAATGAAAGAAAGCACAGAGCCCCAGATTTTATGTTGTGCTGGAGAGCTTGCAGAGCACTGGGGAAAGGCAGGCAGAGAATTCCCTGCTAGCACCTTCTCTGTGCCTGGGAAGCACAAGTGTTCACATTGCTTCGCAGAATCGCTTTTGTGCAGAAAACAGTAACACTTGTTCAGAACGAAAGAAAGCACAGAGCCCCAGATTTTATGTTGTCCTGGAGAGCTTGCAGAGCACTGGGGAAAGGCAGGCAGAGAATTCCCTGCTAGCACCTTCTCTGTGCCTGGGAAGCACAAGTGTTCACATTGCTTCGCAGAATCGCTTTTGTGCAGAAAACAGTAACACTTGTTCAGAACGAAAGAAAGCACAGAGCCCCAGATTTTATGTTGTCCTGGAGAGCTTGCAGAGCACTGGGGAAAGGCAGGCAGAGAATTCCCTGCTAGCACCTTCTCTGTGCCTGGGAAGCACAAGTGTTCACATTGCTTCGCAGAATCGCTTTTGTGCAGAAAACAGTAACACTTGTTCAGAACGAAAGAAAGCACAGAGCCCCAGATTTTATGTTGTCCTGGAGAGCTTGCAGAGCACTGGGGAAAGGCAGGCAGAGAATTCCCTGCTAGCACCTTCTCTGTGCCTGGGAAGCACAAGTGTTCACATTGCTTCGCAGAATCGCTTTTGTGCAGAAAACAGTAACACTTGTTCAGAACGAAAGAAAGCACAGAGCCCCAGATTTTATGTTGTCCTGGAGAGCTTGCAGAGCACTGGGGAAAGGCAGGCAGAGAATTCCCTGCTAGCACCTTCTCTGTGCCTGGGAAGCACAAGTGTTCACATTGCTTCGCAGAATCGCTTTTGTGCAGAAAACAGTAACACTTGTTCAGAACGAAAGAAAGCACAGAGCCCCAGATTTTATGTTGTCCTGGAGAGCTTGCAGAGCACTGGGGAGAGGCAGGCAGAGAATTCCCTGCTAGCACCTTCTCTGTGCCTGGGAAGCAGAAGTGTTCACATTGCTTCGCAGAATCGCTTTTGTGCAGAAAACAGTAACACTTGTTCAGAATGAAAGAAAGCACAGAGCCCCAGATTTTATGTTGTCCTGGAGAGCTTGCAGAGCACTGAGGAAAGGCAGGCAGAGAATTCCCTGCTAGCACCTTCTCTGTGCCTGTTCACATTGCTTCGCAGAATCGCTTTTGTGCAGAAAACAGTAACACTTGTTCAGAACGAAAGAAAGCACAGAGCCCCAGATTTTATGTTGTCCTGGAGAGCTTGCAGAGCACTGGGGAAAGGCAGGCAGAGAATTCCCTGCTAGCACCTTCTCTGTGCCTGGGAAGCAGAAGTGTTCACATTGCTTTGCAGAATCGCTTTTGTGCAGAAAACAGTAACACTTGTTCAGCACGAAAGAAAGCACAGAGCCCCAGATTTTATGTTGTCCTGGAGAGCTTGCAGAGCACTGGGGAAAGGCAGGCAGAGAATTCCCTGCTAGCACCTTCTCTGTGCCTGGGAAGCAGAAGTGTTCACATTGCTTTGCAGAATCGCTTTTGTGCAGAAAACAGTAACACTTGTTCAGAACGAAAGAAAGCACAGAGCCCCAGATTTTATGTTGTCCTGGAGAGCTTGCAGAGCACTGGGGAAAGGCAGGCAGAGAATTCCCTGCTAGCACCTTCTCTGTGCCTGGGAAGCAGAAGTGTTCACATTGCTTCGCAGAATCGCTTTTGTGCAGAAAACAGTAACACTTGTTCAGAATGAAAGAAAGCACAGAACCCCAGATTTGCTGTTGTCCTGGAGAGCTTGCAGAGCACTGGGGAAAGGCAGGCAGAGAATTCCCTGCTAGCACCTTCTCTGTGCCTGTTCACATTGCTTCGCAGAATCGCTTTTGTGCAGAAAACAGTAACACTTGTTCAGAACGAAAGAAAGCACAGAGCCCCAGATTTTATGTTGTCCTGGAGAGCTTGCAGAGCACTGGGGAAAGGCAGGCAGAGAATTCCCTGCTAGCACCTTCTCTGTGCCTGGGAGGCACAAGTGTTCATATTGCTTCGCAGAATCGCTTTTGTGCAGAAAACAGTAACACTTGTTCAGAATGAAAGAAAGCAC
Organism: Strix uralensis; assembly: GCF_047716275.1. Taxonomy (NCBI): domain Eukaryota; kingdom Metazoa; phylum Chordata; class Aves; order Strigiformes; family Strigidae; genus Strix; species Strix uralensis. Next base: position 444,558 of record NW_027436755.1, read on the forward strand.
AGAACCCCAGATTTTATGTTGTCCTGGAGAGCTTGCAGAGCTCTAAGGAAAGGCAGGCAGAGAATTCCCTGCTAGCACCTTCTCTGTGCCTGTTCACATTGCTTCGCAGAATCGCTTTTGTGCAGAAAACAGTAACACTTGTTCAGAATGAAAGAAAGCACAGAGCCCCAGATTTTATGTTGTCCTGGAGAGCTTGCAGAGCACTGGGGAAAGGCAGGCAGAGAATTCCCTGCTAGCACCTTCTCTGTGCCTGGGAAGCAGAAGTGTTCACATTGCTTCGCAGAATCGCTTTTGTGCAGAAAACAGTAACACTTGTTCAGAACGAAAGAAAGCACAGAGCCCCAGATTTTATGTTGTCCTGGAGAGCTTGCAGAGCACTGGGGAAAGGCAGGCAGAGAATTCCCTGCTAGCACCTTCTCTGTGCCTGGGAAGCAGAAGTGTTCACATTGCTTCGCAGAATCGCTTTTGTGCAGAAAACAGTAACACTTGTTCAGAACGAAAGAAAGCACAGAGCCCCAGATTTTATGTTGTCCTGGAGAGCTTGCAGAGCACTGGGGAAAGGCAGGCAGAGAATTCCCTGCTAGCACCTTCTCTGTGCCTGGGAAGCACAAGTGTTCACATTGCTTCGCAGAATCGCTTTTGTGCAGAAAACAGTAACACTTGTTCAGAACGAAAGAAAGCACAGAGCCCCAGATTTGCTGTTGTCCTGGAGAGCTTGCAGAGCACTGGGGAAAGGCAGGCAGAGAATTCCCTGCTAGCACCTTCTCTGTGCCTGGGAAGCAGAAGTGTTCACATTGCTTCGCAGAATCGCTTTTGTGCAGAAAACAGTAACACTTGTTCAGAACGAAAGAAAGCACAGAGCCCCAGATTTTATGTTGTCCTGGAGAGCTTGCAGAGCACTGGGGAAAGGCAGGCAGAGAATTCCCTGCTAGCACCTTCTCTGTGCCTGGGAAGCAGAAGTGTTCACATTGCTTCGCAGAATCGCTTTTGTGCAGAAAACAGTAACACTTGTTCAGAACGAAAGAAAGCACAGAGCCCCAGATTTTATGTTCTCCTGGAGAGCTTGCAGAGCACTGGGGAAAGGCAGGCAGAGAATTCCCTGCTAGCACCTTCTCTGTGCCTGGGAAGCACAAGTGTTCACATTGCTTTGCAGAATCGCTTTTGTGCAGAAAACAGTAACACTTGTTCAGAACGAAAGAAAGCACAGAGCCCCAGATTTTATGTTGTCCTGGAGAGCTTGCAGAGCACTGGGGAAAGGCAGGCAGAGAATTCCCTGCTAGCACCTTCTCTTTGCCTGGGAAGCACAAGTGTTCACATTGCTTCGCAGAATCGCTTTTGTGCAGAAAACAGTAACACTTGTTCAGAACGAAAGAAAGCACAGAGCACCAGATTTTATGTTGTCCTGGAGAGCTTGCAGAGCACTGGGGAAAGGCAGGCAGAGAATTCCCTGCTAGCACCTTCTCTGTGCCTGTTCACATTGCTTCGCAGAATCGCTTTTGTGCAGAAAACAGTAACACTTGTTCAGAACGAAAGAAAGCACAGAGCCCCAGATTTTATGTTGTCCTGGAGAGCTTGCAGAGCACTGGGGAAAGGCAGGCAGAGAATTCCCTGCTAGCACCTTCTCTGTGCCTGGGAGGCACAAGTGTTCATATTGCTTCGCAGAATCGCTTTTGTGCAGAAAACAGTAACACTTGTTCAGAATGAAAGAAAGCACAGAACCCCAGATTTTATGTTGTCCTGGAGAGCTTGCAGAGCTCTAAGGAAAGGCAGGCAGAGAATTCCCTGCTAGCACCTTCTCTGTGCCTGTTCACATTGCTTCGCAGAATCGCTTTTGTGCAGAAAACAGTAACACTTGTTCAGAATGAAAGAAAGCACAGAGCCCCAGATTTTATGTTGTCCTGGAGAGCTTGCAGAGCACTGGGGAAAGGCAGGCAGAGAATTCCCTGCTAGCACCTTCTCTGTGCCTGGGAAGCACAAGTGTTCACATTGCTTCGCAGAATCGCTTTTGTGCAGAAAACAGTAACACTTGTTCAGAACGAAAGAAAGCACAGAGCCCCAGATTTTATGTTGTCCTGGAGAGCTTGCAGAGCACTGGGGAAAGGCAGGCAGAGAATTCCCTGCTAGCACCTTCTCTGTGCCTGGGAAGCACAAGTGTTCACATTGCTTCGCTGAATCGCTTTTGTGCAGAAAACAGTAACACTTGTTCAGAACGAAAGAAAGCACAGAGCCCCAGATTTGCTGTTGTCCTGGAGAGCTTGCAGAGCACTGGGGAAAGGCAGGCAGAGAATTCCCTGCTAGCACCTTCTCTGTGCCTGGGAAGCACAAGTGTTCACATTGCTTCGCAGAATCGCTTTTGTGCAGAAAACAGTAACACTTGTTCAGAACGAAAGAAAGCACAGAGCCCCAGATTTTATGTTGTCCTGGAGAGCTTGCAGAGCACTGGGGAAAGGCAGGCAGAGAATTCCCTGCTAGCACCTTCTCTGTGCCTGGGAAGCACAAGTGTTCACATTGCTTCGCAGAATCGCTTTTGTGCAGAAAACAGTAACACTTGTTCAGAACGAAAGAAAGCACAGAGCCCCAGATTTTATGTTGTCCTGGAGAGCTTGCAGAGCACTGGGGAAAGGCAGGCAGAGAATTCCCTGCTAGCACCTTCTCTGTGCCTGGGAAGCACAAGTGTTCACATTGCTTCGCAGAATCGCTTTTGTGCAGAAAACAGTAACACTTGTTCAGAACGAAAGAAAGCACAGAGCCCCAGATTTTATGTTGTCCTGGAGAGCTTGCAGAGCACTGGGGAAAGGCAGGCAGAGAATTCCCTGCTAGCACCTTCTCTGTGCCTGGGAAGCACAAGTGTTCACATTGCTTCGCAGAATCGCTTTTGTGCAGAAAACAGTAACACTTGTTCAGAACGAAAGAAAGCACAGAGCCCCAGATTTTATGTTGTCCTGGAGAGCTTGCAGAGCACTGGGGAAAGGCAGGCAGAGAATTCCCTGCTAGCACCTTCTCTGTGCCTGGGAAGCACAAGTGTTCACATTGCTTCGCAGAATCGCTTTTGTGCAGAAAACAGTAACACTTGTTCAGAACGAAAGAAAGCACAGAGCCCCAGATTTTATGTTGTCCTGGAGAGCTTGCAGAGCACTGGGGAGAGGCAGGCAGAGAATTCCCTGCTAGCACCTTCTCTGTGCCTGGGAAGCAGAAGTGTTCACATTGCTTCGCAGAATCGCTTTTGTGCAGAAAACAGTAACACTTGTTCAGAATGAAAGAAAGCACAGAGCCCCAGATTTTATGTTGTCCTGGAGAGCTTGCAGAGCACTGAGGAAAGGCAGGCAGAGAATTCCCTGCTAGCACCTTCTCTGTGCCTGTTCACATTGCTTCGCAGAATCGCTTTTGTGCAGAAAACAGTAACACTTGTTCAGAACGAAAGAAAGCACAGAGCCCCAGATTTTATGTTGTCCTGGAGAGCTTGCAGAGCACTGGGGAAAGGCAGGCAGAGAATTCCCTGCTAGCACCTTCTCTGTGCCTGGGAAGCAGAAGTGTTCACATTGCTTTGCAGAATCGCTTTTGTGCAGAAAACAGTAACACTTGTTCAGAACGAAAGAAAGCACAGAGCCCCAGATTTTATGTTGTCCTGGAGAGCTTGCAGAGCACTGGGGAAAGGCAGGCAGAGAATTCCCTGCTAGCACCTTCTCTGTGCCTGGGAAGCAGAAGTGTTCACATTGCTTTGCAGAATCGCTTTTGTGCAGAAAACAGTAACACTTGTTCAGAACGAAAGAAAGCACAGAGCCCCAGATTTTATGTTGTCCTGGAGAGCTTGCAGAGCACTGGGGAAAGGCAGGCAGAGAATTCCCTGCTAGCACCTTCTCTGTGCCTGGGAAGCAGAAGTGTTCACATTGCTTCGCAGAATCGCTTTTGTGCAGAAAACAGTAACACTTGTTCAGAATGAAAGAAAGCACAGAACCCCAGATTTGCTGTTGTCCTGGAGAGCTTGCAGAGCACTGGGGAAAGGCAGGCAGAGAATTCCCTGCTAGCACCTTCTCTGTGCCTGTTCACATTGCTTCGCAGAATCGCTTTTGTGCAGAAAACAGTAACACTTGTTCAGAACGAAAGAAAGCACAGAGCCCCAGATTTTATGTTGTCCTGGAGAGCTTGCAGAGCACTGGGGAAAGGCAGGCAGAGAATTCCCTGCTAGCACCTTCTCTGTGCCTGGGAGGCACAAGTGTTCATATTGCTTCGCAGAATCGCTTTTGTGCAGAAAACAGTAACACTTGTTCAGAATGAAAGAAAGCACAGAACCCCAGATTTTATGTTGTCCTGGAGAGCTTGCAGAGCTCTAAGGAAAGGCAGGCAGAGAATTCCCTGCTAGCACCTTCTCTGTGCCTGTTCACATTGCTTCGCAGAATCGCTTTTGTGCAGAAAACAGTAACACTTGTTCAGAATGAAAGAAAGCACAGAGCCCCAGATTTTATGTTGTCCTGGAGAGCTTGCAGAGCACTGGGGAAAGGCAGGCAGAGAATTCCCTGCTAGCACCTTCTCTGTGCCTGGGAAGCAGAAGTGTTCACATTGCTTCGCAGAATCGCTTTTGTGCAGAAAACAGTAACACTTGTTCAGAACGAAAGAAAGCACAGAGCCCCAGATTTTATGTTGTCCTGGAGAGCTTGCAGAGCACTGGGGAAAGGCAGGCAGAGAATTCCCTGCTAGCACCTTCTCTGTGCCTGGGAAGCAGAAGTGTTCACATTGCTTCGCAGAATCGCTTTTGTGCAGAAAACAGTAACACTTGTTCAGAACGAAAGAAAGCACAGAGCCCCAGATTTTATGTTGTCCTGGAGAGCTTGCAGAGCACTGGGGAAAGGCAGGCAGAGAATTCCCTGCTAGCACCTTCTCTGTGCCTGGGAAGCACAAGTGTTCACATTGCTTCGCAGAATCGCTTTTGTGCAGAAAACAGTAACACTTGTTCAGAACGAAAGAAAGCACAGAGCCCCAGATTTGCTGTTGTCCTGGAGAGCTTGCAGAGCACTGGGGAAAGGCAGGCAGAGAATTCCCTGCTAGCACCTTCTCTGTGCCTGGGAAGCAGAAGTGTTCACATTGCTTCGCAGAATCGCTTTTGTGCAGAAAACAGTAACACTTGTTCAGAACGAAAGAAAGCACAGAGCCCCAGATTTTATGTTGTCCTGGAGAGCTTGCAGAGCACTGGGGAAAGGCAGGCAGAGAATTCCCTGCTAGCACCTTCTCTGTGCCTGGGAAGCAGAAGTGTTCACATTGCTTCGCAGAATCGCTTTTGTGCAGAAAACAGTAACACTTGTTCAGAACGAAAGAAAGCACAGAGCCCCAGATTTTATGTTGTCCTGGAGAGCTTGCAGAGCACTGGGGAAAGGCAGGCAGAGAATTCCCTGCTAGCACCTTCTCTGTGCCTGGGAAGCAGAAGTGTTCACATTGCTTTGCAGAATCGCTTTTGTGCAGAAAACAGTAACACTTGTTCAGAACGAAAGAAAGCACAGAGCCCCAGATTTTATGTTGTCCTGGAGAGCTTGCAGAGCACTGGGGAAAGGCAGGCAGAGAATTCCCTGCTAGCACCTTCTCTGTGCCTGGGAAGCAGAAGTGTTCACATTGCTTCGCAGAATCGCTTTTGTGCAGAAAACAGTAACACTTGTTCAGAACGAAAGAAAGCACAGAGCCCCAGATTTTATGTTGTCCTGGAGAGCTTGCAGAGCACTGGGGAAAGGCAGGCAGAGAATTCCCTGCTAGCACCTTCTCTGTGCCTGGGAAGCAGAAGTGTTCACATTGCTTCGCAGAATCGCTTTTGTGCAGAAAACAGTAACACTTGTTCAGAACGAAAGAAAGCACAGAGCCCCAGATTTTATGTTGTCCTGGAGAGCTTGCAGAGCACTGGGGAAAGGCAGGCAGAGAATTCCCTGCTAGCACCTTCTCTGTGCCTGGGAAGCAGAAGTGTTCACATTGCTTCGCAGAATCGCTTTTGTGCAGAAAACAGTAACACTTGTTCAGAACGAAAGAAAGCACAGAGCCCCAGATTTTATGTTGTCCTGGAGAGCTTGCAGAGCACTGGGGAAAGGCAGGCAGAGAATTCCCTGCTAGCACCTTCTCTGTGCCTGGGAAGCAGAAGTGTTCACATTGCTTCGCAGAATCGCTTTTGTGCAGAAAACAGTAACACTTGTTCAGAACGAAAGAAAGCACAGAGCCCCAGATTTTATGTTGTCCTGGAGAGCTTGCAGAGCACTGGGGAAAGGCAGGCAGAGAATTCCCTGCTAGCACCTTCTCTGTGCCTGGGAAGCAGAAGTGTTCACATTGCTTCGCAGAATCGCTTTTGTGCAGAAAACAGTAACACTTGTTCAGAACGAAAGAAAGCACAGAGCCCCAGAATTTATGTTGTCCTGGAGAGCTTGCAGAGCACTGGGGAAAGGCAGGCAGAGAATTCCCTGCTAGCACCTTCTCTGTGCCTGGGAAGCACAAGTGTTCATATTGCTTCGCAGAATCGCTTTTGTGCAGAAAACAGTAACACTTGTTCAGAACGAAAGAAAGCACAGAGCACCAGATTTTATGTTGTCCTGGAGAGCTTGCAGAGCACTGGGGAAAGGCAGGCAGAGAATTCCCTGCTAGCACCTTCTCTGTGCCTGGGAAGCACAAGTGTTCATATTGCTTCGCAGAATCGCTTTTGTGCAGAAAACAGTAACACTTGTTCAGAACGAAAGAAAGCACAGAGCCCCAGATTTTATGTTGTCCTGGAGAGCTTGCAGAGCACTGGGGAAAGGCAGGCAGAGAATTCCCTGCTAGCACCTTCTCTGTGCCTGGGAAGCAGAAGTGTTCACATTGCTTTGCAGAATCGCTTTTGTGCAGAAAACAGTAACACTTGTTCAGCACGAAAGAAAGCACAGAGCCCCAGATTTTATGTTGTCCTGGAGAGCTTGCAGAGCACTGGGGAAAGGCAGGCAGAGAATTCCCTGCTAGCACCTTCTCTGTGCCTGGGAAGCACAAGTGTTCACATTGCTTTGCAGAATCGCTTTTGTGCAGAAAACAGTAACACTTGTTCAGAACGAAAGAAAGCACAGAGCCCCAGATTTTATGTTGTCCTGGAGAGCTTGCAGAGCACTGGGGAAAGGCAGGCAGAGAATTCCCTGCTAGCACCTTCTCTTTGCCTGGGAAGCACAAGTGTTCACATTGCTTCGCAGAATCGCTTTTGTGCAGAAAACAGTAACACTTGTTCAGAATGAAAGAAAGCACAGAACCCCAGATTTTATGTTGTCCTGGAGAGCTTGCAGAGCACTGGGGAAAGGCAGGCAGAGAATTCCCTGCTAGCACCTTCTCTGTGCCTGTTCACATTGCTTCGCAGAATCGCTTTTGTGCAGAAAACAGTAACACTTGTTCAGAACGAAAGAAAGCACAGAGCCCCAGATTTTATGTTGTCCTGGAGAGCTTGCAGAGCACTGGGGAAAGGCAGGCAGAGAATTCCCTGCTAGCACCTTCTCTGTGCCTGGGAAGCAGAAGTGTTCACATTACTTCGCAGAATCGCTTTTGTGCAGAAAACAGTAACACTTGTTCAGAACGAAAGAAAGCACAGAGCCCCAGATTTTATGTTGTTCTGGGGAGCTTGCAGAGCACTGGGGAAAGGCAGGCAGAGAATTCCCTGCTAGCACCTTCTCTGTGCCTGGGAAGCACAAGTGTTCACATTGCTTCGCAGAATCGCTTTTGTGCAGAAAACAGTAACACTTGTTCAGAACGAAAGAAAGCACAGAGCCCCAGATTTGCTGTTGTCCTGGAGAGCTTGCAGAGCACTGGGGAAAGGCAGGCAGAGAATTCCCTGCTAGCACCTTCTCTGTGCCTTTTCACATTGCTTCGCAGAATCGCTTTTGTGCAGAAAACAGTAACACTTGTTCAGAACGAAAGAAAGCACAGAGCCCCAGATTTTATGTTGTCCTGGAGAGCTTGCAGAGCACTGGGGAAAGGCAGGCAGAGAATTCCCTGCTAGCACCTTCTCTGTGCCTGGGAAGCACAAGTGTTCACATTGCTTCGCAGAATCAATTTTGTGCAGAAAACAGTAACACATGTTCAGAACGAAAGAAAGCACAGAGCCCCAGATTTGCTGTTGTCCTGGAGAGCTTGCAGAGCACTGGGGAAAGGCAGGCAGAGAATTCCCTGCTAGCACCTTCTCTGTGCCTGGGAAGCACAAGTGTTCATATTGCTTCGCAGAATCGCTTTTGTGCAGAAAACAGTAACACTTGTTCAGAACGAAAGAAAGCACAGAGCCCCAGATTTTATATTGTCCTGGAGAGCTTGCAGAGCACTGGGGAAAGGCAGGCAGAGAATTCCCTGCTAGCACCTTCTCTGTGCCTGGGAAGCAGAAGTGTTCACATTGCTTTGCAGAATCGCTTTTGTGCAGAAAACAGTAACACTTGTTCAGCACGAAAGAAAGCACAGAGCCCCAGATTTTATGTTGTCCTGGAGAGCTTGCAGAGCACTGGGGAAAGGCAGGCAGAGAATTCCCTGCTAGCACCTTCTCTGTGCCTGGGAAGCACAAGTGTTCACATTGCTTTGCAGAATCGCTTTTGTGCAGAAAACAGTAACACTTGTTCAGAACGAAAGAAAGCACAGAGCCCCAGATTTTATGTTGTCCTGGAGAGCTTGCAGAGCACTGGGGAAAGGCAGGCAGAGAATTCCCTGCTAGCACCTTCTCTGTGCCTGGGAAGCAGAAGTGTTCACATTGCTTCGCAGAATCGCTTTTGTGCAGAAAACAGTAACACTTGTTCAGAATGAAAGAAAGCACAGAACCCCAGATTTTATGTTGTCCTGGAGAGCTTGCAGAGCACTGGGGAAAGGCAGGCAGAGAATTCCCTGCTAGCACCTTCTCTGTGCCTGTTCACATTGCTTCGCAGAATCGCTTTTGTGCAGAAAACAGTAACACTTGTTCAGAACGAAAGAAAGCACAGAGCCCCAGATTTTATGTTGTCCTGGAGAGCTTGCAGAGCACTGGGGAAAGGCAGGCAGAGAATTCCCTGCTAGCACCTTCTCTGTGCCTGGGAGGCACAAGTGTTCATATTGCTTCGCAGAATCGCTTTTGTGCAGAAAACAGTAACACTTGTTCAGAACGAAAGAAAGCACAGAGCCCCAGATTTGCTGTTGTCCTGGAGAGCTTGCAGAGCACTGGGGAAAGGCAGGCAGAGAATTCCCTGCTAGCACCTTCTCTGTGCCTGGGAAGCAGAAGTGTTCACATTGCTTCGCAGAATCAATTTTGTGCAGAAAACAGTAACACTTGTTCAGAACGAAAGAAAGCACAGAGCCCCAGATTTGCTGTTGTCCTGGAGAGCTTGCAGAGCACTGGGGAAAGGCAGGCAGAGAATTCCCTGCTAGCACCTTCTCTGTGCCTGGGAAGCAGAAGTGTTCATATTGCTTCGCAGAATCGCTTTTGTGCAGAAAACAGTAACACTTGTTCAGAACGAAAGAAAGCACAGAGCCCCAGATTTTATGTTGTCCTGGAGAGCTTGCAGAGCACTGGGGAAAGGCAGGCAGAGAATTCCCTGCTAGCACCTTCTCTGTGCCTGGGAAGCAGAAGTGTTCACATTGCTTCGCAGAATCGCTTTTGTGCAGAAAACAGTAACACTTGTTCAGCACGAAAGAAAGCACAGAGCCCCAGATTTTATGTTCTCCTGGAGAGCTTGCAGAGCACTGGGGAAAGGCAGGCAGAGAATTCCCTGCTAGCACCTTCTCTGTGCCTGGGAAGCACAAGTGTTCACATTGCTTTGCAGAATCGCTTTTGTGCAGAAAACAGTAACACTTGTTCAGAATGAAAGAAAGCACAGAGCCCCAGATTTTATGTTGTCCTGGAGAGCTTGCAGAGCACTGGGGAAAGGCAGGCAGAGAATTCCCTGCTAGCACCTTCTCTGTGCCTGGGAAGCAGAAGTGTTCACATTGCTTCGCAGAATCGCTTTTGTGCAGAAAACAGTAACACTTGTTCAGAATGAAAGAAAGCACAGAACCCCAGATTTTATGTTGTCCTGGAGAGCTTGCAGAGCACTGGGGAAAGGCAGGCAGAGAATTCCCTGCTAGCACCTTCTCTGTGCCTGTTCACATTGCTTCGCAGAATCGCTTTTGTGCAGAAAACAGTAACACTTGTTCAGAACGAAAGAAAGCACAGAGCCCCAGATTTTATGTTGTCCTGGAGAGCTTGCAGAGCACTGGGGAAAGGCAGGCAGAGAATTCCCTGCTAGCACCTTCTCTGTGCCTGGGAGGCACAAGTGTTCATATTGCTTCGCAGAATCGCTTTTGTGCAGAAAACAGTAACACTTGTTCAGAATGAAAGAAAGCACAGAACCCCAGATTTTATGTTGTCCTGGAGAGCTTGCAGAGCTCTAAGTAAAGGCAGGCAGAGAATTCCCTGCTAGCACCTTCTCTGTGCCTGTTCACATTGCTTCGCAGAATCGCTTTTGTGCAGAAAACAGTAACACTTGTTCAGAACGAAAGAAAGCACAGAGCCCCAGATTTTATGTTGTCCTGGAGAGCTTGCAGAGCACTGGGGAAAGGCAGGCAGAGAATTCCCTGCTAGCACCTTCTCTGTGCCTGGGAAGCAGAAGTGTTCACATTGCTTCGCAGAATCGCTTTTGTGCAGAAAACAGTAACACTTGTTCAGAACGAAAGAAAGCACAGAGCACCAGATTTTATGTTGTCCTGGAGAGCTTGCAGAGCACTGGGGAAAGGCAGGCAGAGAATTCCCTGCTAGCACCTTCTCTGTGCCTGGGAAGCACAAGTGTTCATATTGCTTCGCAGAATCGCTTTTGTGCAGAAAACAGTAACACTTGTTCAGAACGAAAGAAAGCACAGAGCCCCAGATTTTATGTTGTCCTGGAGAGCTTGCAGAGCACTGGGGAAAGGCAGGCAGAGAATTCCCTGCTAGCACCTTCTCTGTGCCTGGGAAGCAGAAGTGTTCACATTGCTTTGCAGAATCGCTTTTGTGCAGAAAACAGTAACACTTGTTCAGCACGAAAGAAAGCACAGAGCCCCAGATTTTATGTTCTCCTGGAGAGCTTGCAGAGCACTGGGAAAGGCAGGCAGAGAATTCCCTGCTAGCACCTTCTCTGTGCCTGGGAGGCACAAGTGTTCATATTGCTTCGCAGAATCGCTTTTGTGCAGAAAACAGTAACACTTGTTCAGAATGAAAGAAAGCACAGAACACCAGATTTTATGTTGTCCTGGAGAGCTTGCAGAGCTCTAGGAAAGGCAGGCAGAGAATTCCCTGCTAGCACCTTCTCTGTGCCTGTTCACATTGCTTCGCAGAATCGCTTTTGTGCAGAAAACAGTAACACTTGTTCAGAATGAAAGAAAGCACAGAGCCCCAGATTTTATGTTGTCCTGGAGAGCTTGCAGAGCACTGGGGAAAGGCAGGCAGAGAATTCCCTGCTAGCACCTTCTCTGTGCCTGGGAAGCACAAGTGTTCACATTGCTTCGCAGAATCGCTTTTGTGCAGAAAACAGTAACACTTGTTCAGAACGAAAGAAAGCACAGAGCCCCAGATTTTATGTTGTCCTGGAGAGCTTGCAGAGCACTGGGGAAAGGCAGGCAGAGAATTCCCTGCTAGCACCTTCTCTGTGCCTGGGAAGCAGAAGTGTTCACATTGCCTTTGCAGAATCGCTTTTGTGCAGAAAACAGTAACACTTGTTCAGAACGAAAGAAAGCACAGAGCCCCAGATTTTATGTTGTCCTGGAGAGCTTGCAGAGCACTGGGGAAAGGCAGGCAGAGAATTCCCTGCTAGCACCTTCTCTGTGCCTGGGAAGCACAGAGTGTTCACATTGCTTCGCAGAATCGCTTTTGTGCAGAAAACAGTAACACTTGTTCAGAACGAAAGAAAGCACAGAGCCCCAGATTTTATGTTGTCCTGGAGAGCTTGCAGAGCACTGGGGAAAGGCAGGCAGAGAATTCCCTGCTAGCACCTTCTCTGTGCCTGGGAAGCAGAAGTGTTCACATTGCTTCGCAGAATCGCTTTTGTGCAGAAAACAGTAACACTTGTTCAGAACGAAAGAAAGCACAGAGCCCCAGATTTGATGTTGTCCTGGAGAGCTTGCAGAGCACTGGGGAAAGGCAGGCAGAGAATTCCCTGCTAGCACCTTCTCTGTGCCTGGGAAGCACAAGTGTTCACATTGCTTCGCAGAATCGCTTTTGTGCAGAAAACAGTAACACTTGTTCAGAAGCGAAAGAAAGCACAGAGCCCCAGATTTTATGTTGTCCTGGAGAGCTTGCAGAGCACTGGGGAAAGGCAGGCAGAGAATTCCCTGCTAGCACCTTCTCTGTGCCTGGGAAGCACAAGTGTTCACATTGCTTCGCAGAATCGCTTTTGTGCAGAAAACAGTAACACTTGTTCAGAACGAAAGAAAGCACAGAGCCCCAGATTTTATGTTGTCCTGGAGAGCTTGCAGAGCACTGGGGAAAGGCAGGCAGAGAATTCCCTGCTAGCACCTTCTCTGTGCCTGGGAAGCACAAGTGTTCACATTGCTTCGCAGAATCGCTTTTGTGCAGAAAACAGTAACACTTGTTCAGAACGAAAGAAAGCACAGAGCCCCAGATTTTATGTTGTCCTGGAGAGCTTGCAGAGCACTGGGGAAAGGCAGGCAGAGAATTCCCTGCTAGCACCTTCTCTGTGCCTGGGAAGCACAAGTGTTCACATTGCTTCGCAGAATCGCTTTTGTGCAGAAAACAGTAACACTTGTTCAGAACGAAAGAAAGCACAGAGCCCCAGATTTTATGTTGTCCTGGAGAGCTTGCAGAGCACTGGGGAAAGGCAGGCAGAGAATTCCCTGCTAGCACCTTCTCTGTGCCTGGGAAGCACAAGTGTTCACATTGCTTCGCAGAATCGCTTTTGTGCAGAAAACAGTAACACTTGTTCAGAACGAAAGAAAGCACAGAGCCCCAGATTTTATGTTGTCCTGGAGAGCTTGCAGAGCACTGGGGAAAGGCAGGCAGAGAATTCCCTGCTAGCACCTTCTCTGTGCCTGGGAAGCACAAGTGTTCACATTGCTTCGCAGAATCGCTTTTGTGCAGAAAACAGTAACACTTGTTCAGAACGAAAGAAAGCACAGAGCCCCAGATTTTATGTTGTCCTGGAGAGCTTGCAGAGCACTGGGGAAAGGCAGGCAGAGAATTCCCTGCTAGCACCTTCTCTGTGCCTGGGAAGCACAAGTGTTCACATTGCTTCGCAGAATCGCTTTTGTGCAGAAAACAGTAACACTTGTTCAGAACGAAAGAAAGCACAGAGCCCCAGATTTTATGTTGTCCTGGAGAGCTTGCAGAGCACTGGGGAAAGGCAGGCAGAGAATTCCCTGCTAGCACCTTCTCTGTGCCTGGGAAGCACAAGTGTTCACATTGCTTCGCAGAATCGCTTTTGTGCAGAAAACAGTAACACTTGTTCAGAACGAAAGAAAGCACAGAGCCCCAGATTTTATGTTGTCCTGGAGAGCTTGCAGAGCACTGGGGAAAGGCAGGCAGAGAATTCCCTGCTAGCACCTTCTCTGTGCCTGGGAAGCACAAGTGTTCACATTGCTTCGCATCGCTTTTGTGCAGAAAACAGTAACACTTGTTCAGAACGAAAGAAAGCACAGAGCCCCAGATTTTATGTTGTCCTGGAGAGCTTGCAGAGCACTGGGGAAAGGCAGGCAGAGAATTCCCTGCTAGCACCTTCTCTGTGCCTGGGAAGCACAAGTGTTCACATTGCTTCGCAGAATCGCTTTTGTGCAGAAAACAGTAACACTTGTTCAGAACGAAAGAAAGCACAGAGCCCCAGATTTTATGTTGTCCTGGAGAGCTTGCAGAGCACTGGGGAAAGGCAGGCAGAGAATTCCCTGCTAGCACCTTCTCTGTGCCTGGGAAGCACAAGTGTTCACATTGCTTCGCTGAATCCGCTTTTGTGCAGAAAACAGTAACACTTGTTCAGAACGAAAGAAAGCACAGAGCCCCAGATTTTATGTTGTCCTGGAGAGCTTGCAGAGCACTGGGGAAAGGCAGGCAGAGAATTCCCTGCTAGCACCTTCTCTGTGCCTGGGAAGCACAAGTGTTCACATTGCTTCGCAGAATCGCTTTTGTGCAGAAAACAGTAACACTTGTTCAGAACGAAAGAAAGCACAGAGCCCCAGATTTTATGTTGTCCTGGAGAGCTTGCAGAGCACTGGGGAAAGGCAGGCAGAGAATTCCCTGCTAGCACCTTCTCTGTGCCTGGGAAGCACAAGTGTTCACATTGCTTCGCAGAATCGCTTTTGTGCAGAAAACAGTAACACTTGTTCAGAACGAAAGAAAGCACAGAGCCCCAGATTTTATGTTGTCCTGGAGAGCTTGCAGAGCACTGGGGAAAGGCAGGCAGAGAATTCCCTGCTAGCACCTTCTCTGTGCCTGGGAAGCACAAGTGTTCACATTGCTTCGCAGAATCGCTTTTGTGCAGAAAACAGTAACACTTGTTCAGAACGAAAGAAAGCACAGAGCCCCAGATTTTATGTTGTCCTGGAGAGCTTGCAGAGCACTGGGGAAAGGCAGGCAGAGAATTCCCTGCTAGCACCTTCTCTGTGCCTGGGAAGCACAAGTGTTCACATTGCTTCGCAGAATCGCTTTTGTGCAGAAAACAGTAACACTTGTTCAGAACGAAAGAAAGCACAGAGCCCCAGATTTTATGTTGTCCTGGAGAGCTTGCAGAGCACTGGGGAAAGGCAGGCAGAGAATTCCCTGCTAGCACCTTCTCTGTGCCTGGGAAGCACAAGTGTTCACATTGCTTCGCAGAATCGCTTTTGTGCAGAAAACAGTAACACTTGTTCAGAACGAAAGAAAGCACAGAGCCCCAGATTTTATGTTGTCCTGGAGAGCTTGCAGAGCACTGGGGAAAGGCAGGCAGAGAATTCCCTGCTAGCACCTTCTCTGTGCCTGGGAAGCACAAGTGTTCACATTGCTTCGCAGAATCGCTTTTGTGCAGAAAACAGTAACACTTGTTCAGAACGAAAGAAAGCACAGAGCCCCAGATTTTATGTTGTCCTGGAGAGCTTGCAGAGCACTGGGGAAAGGCAGGCAGAGAATTCCCTGCTAGCACCTTCTCTGTGCCTGGGAAGCACAAGTGTTCACATTGCTTCGCAGAATCGCTTTTGTGCAGAAAACAGTAACACTTGTTCAGAACGAAAGAAAGCACAGAGCCCCAGATTTTATGTTGTCCTGGAGAGCTTGCAGAGCACTGGGGAAAGGCAGGCAGAGAATTCCCTGCTAGCACCTTCTCTGTGCCTGGGAAGCACAAGTGTTCACATTGCTTCGCAGAATCGCTTTTGTGCAGAAAACAGTAACACTTGTTCAGAACGAAAGAAAGCACAGAGCCCCAGATTTTATGTTGTCCTGGAGAGCTTGCAGAGCACTGGGGAAAGGCAGGCAGAGAATTCCCTGCTAGCACCTTCTCTGTGCCTGGGAAGCACAAGTGTTCACATTGCTTCGCAGAATCGCTTTTGTGCAGAAAACAGTAACACTTGTTCAGAACGAAAGAAAGCACAGAGCCCCAGATTTTATGTTGTCCTGGAGAGCTTGCAGAGCACTGGGGAAAGGCAGGCAGAGAATTCCCTGCTAGCACCTTCTCTGTGCCTGGGAAGCACAAGTGTTCACATTGCTTCGCAGAATCGCTTTTGTGCAGAAAACAGTAACACTTGTTCAGAACGAAAGAAAGCACAGAGCCCCAGATTTTATGTTGTCCTGGAGAGCTTGCAGAGCACTGGGGAAAGGCAGGCAGAGAATTCCCTGCTAGCACCTTCTCTGTGCCTGGGAAGCACAAGTGTTCACATTGCTTCGCAGAATCGCTTTTGTGCAGAAAACAGTAACACTTGTTCAGAACGAAAGAAAGCACAGAGCCCCAGATTTTATGTTGTCCTGGAGAGCTTGCAGAGCACTGGGGAAAGGCAGGCAGAGAATTCCCTGCTAGCACCTTCTCTGTGCCTGGGAAGCACAAGTGTTCACATTGCTTCGCAGAATCGCTTTTGTGCAGAAAACAGTAACACTTGTTCAGAACGAAAGAAAGCACAGAGCCCCAGATTTTATGTTGTCCTGGAGAGCTTGCAGAGCACTGGGGAAAGGCAGGCAGAGAATTCCCTGCTAGCACCTTCTCTGTGCCTGGGAAGCACAAGTGTTCACATTGCTTCGCAGAATCGCTTTTGTGCAGAAAACAGTAACACTTGTTCAGAACGAAAGAAAGCACAGAGCCCCAGATTTTATGTTGTCCTGGAGAGCTTGCAGAGCACTGGGGAAAGGCAGGCAGAGAATTCCCTGCTAGCACCTTCTCTGTGCCTGGGAAGCACAAGTGTTCACATTGCTTCGCAGAATCGCTTTTGTGCAGAAAACAGTAACACTTGTTCAGAACGAAAGAAAGCACAGAGCCCCAGATTTTATGTTGTCCTGGAGAGCTTGCAGAGCACTGGGGAAAGGCAGGCAGAGAATTCCCTGCTAGCACCTTCTCTGTGCCTGGGAAGCACAAGTGTTCACATTGCTTCGCAGAATCGCTTTTGTGCAGAAAACAGTAACACTTGTTCAGAACGAAAGAAAGCACAGAGCCCCAGATTTTATGTTGTCCTGGAGAGCTTGCAGAGCACTGGGGAAAGGCAGGCAGAGAATTCCCTGCTAGCACCTTCTCTGTGCCTGGGAAGCACAAGTGTTCACATTGCTTCGCAGAATCGCTTTTGTGCAGAAAACAGTAACACTTGTTCAGAACGAAAGAAAGCACAGAGCCCCAGATTTTATGTTGTCCTGGAGAGCTTGCAGAGCACTGGGGAAAGGCAGGCAGAGAATTCCCTGCTAGCACCTTCTCTGTGCCTGGGAAGCACAAGTGTTCACATTGCTTCGCAGAATCGCTTTTGTGCAGAAAACAGTAACACTTGTTCAGAACGAAAGAAAGCACAGAGCCCCAGATTTTATGTTGTCCTGGAGAGCTTGCAGAGCACTGGGGAAAGGCAGGCAGAGAATTCCCTGCTAGCACCTTCTCTGTGCCTGGGAAGCACAAGTGTTCACATTGCTTCGCAGAATCGCTTTTGTGCAGAAAACAGTAACACTTGTTCAGAACGAAAGAAAGCACAGAGCCCCAGATTTTATGTTGTCCTGGAGAGCTTGCAGAGCACTGGGGAAAGGCAGGCAGAGAATTCCCTGCTAGCACCTTCTCTGTGCCTGGGAAGCACAAGTGTTCACATTGCTTCGCAGAATCGCTTTTGTGCAGAAAACAGTAACACTTGTTCAGAACGAAAGAAAGCACAGAGCCCCAGATTTTATGTTGTCCTGGAGAGCTTGCAGAGCACTGGGGAAAGGCAGGCAGAGAATTCCCTGCTAGCACCTTCTCTGTGCCTGGGAAGCACAAGTGTTCACATTGCTTCGCAGAATCGCTTTTGTGCAGAAAACAGTAACACTTGTTCAGAACGAAAGAAAGCACAGAGCCCCAGATTTTATGTTGTCCTGGAGAGCTTGCAGAGCACTGGGGAAAGGCAGGCAGAGAATTCCCTGCTAGCACCTTCTCTGTGCCTGGGAAGCACAAGTGTTCACATTGCTTCGCAGAATCGCTTTTGTGCAGAAAACAGTAACACTTGTTCAGAACGAAAGAAAGCACAGAGCCCCAGATTTTATGTTGTCCTGGAGAGCTTGCAGAGCACTGGGGAAAGGCAGGCAGAGAATTCCCTGCTAGCACCTTCTCTGTGCCTGGGAAGCACAAGTGTTCACATTGCTTCGCAGAATCGCTTTTGTGCAGAAAACAGTAACACTTGTTCAGAACGAAAGAAAGCACAGAGCCCCAGATTTTATGTTGTCCTGGAGAGCTTGCAGAGCACTGGGGAAAGGCAGGCAGAGAATTCCCTGCTAGCACCTTCTCTGTGCCTGGGAAGCACAAGTGTTCACATTGCTTCGCAGAATCGCTTTTGTGCAGAAAACAGTAACACTTGTTCAGAACGAAAGAAAGCACAGAGCCCCAGATTTTATGTTGTCCTGGAGAGCTTGCAGAGCACTGGGGAAAGGCAGGCAGAGAATTCCCTGCTAGCACCTTCTCTGTGCCTGGGAAGCACAAGTGTTCACATTGCTTCGCAGAATCGCTTTTGTGCAGAAAACAGTAACACTTGTTCAGAACGAAAGAAAGCACAGAGCCCCAGATTTTATGTTGTCCTGGAGAGCTTGCAGAGCACTGGGGAAAGGCAGGCAGAGAATTCCCTGCTAGCACCTTCTCTGTGCCTGGGAAGCACAAGTGTTCACATTGCTTCGCAGAATCGCTTTTGTGCAGAAAACAGTAACACTTGTTCAGAACGAAAGAAAGCACAGAGCCCCAGATTTTATGTTGTCCTGGAGAGCTTGCAGAGCACTGGGGAAAGGCAGGCAGAGAATTCCCTGCTAGCACCTTCTCTGTGCCTGGGAAGCACAAGTGTTCACATTGCTTCGCAGAATCGCTTTTGTGCAGAAAACAGTAACACTTGTTCAGAACGAAAGAAAGCACAGAGCCCCAGATTTTATGTTGTCCTGGAGAGCTTGCAGAGCACTGGGGAAAGGCAGGCAGAGAATTCCCTGCTAGCACCTTCTCTGTGCCTGGGAAGCACAAGTGTTCACATTGCTTCGCAGAATCGCTTTTGTGCAGAAAACAGTAACACTTGTTCAGAACGAAAGAAAGCACAGAGCCCCAGATTTTATGTTGTCCTGGAGAGCTTGCAGAGCACTGGGGAAAGGCAGGCAGAGAATTCCCTGCTAGCACCTTCTCTGTGCCTGGGAAGCACAAGTGTTCACATTGCTTCGCAGAATCGCTTTTGTGCAGAAAACAGTAACACTTGTTCAGAACGAAAGAAAGCACAGAGCCCCAGATTTTATGTTGTCCTGGAGAGCTTGCAGAGCACTGGGGAAAGGCAGGCAGAGAATTCCCTGCTAGCACCTTCTCTGTGCCTGGGAAGCACAAGTGTTCACATTGCTTCGCAGAATCGCTTTTGTGCAGAAAACAGTAACACTTGTTCAGAACGAAAGAAAGCACAGAGCCCCAGATTTTATGTTGTCCTGGAGAGCTTGCAGAGCACTGGGGAAAGGCAGGCAGAGAATTCCCTGCTAGCACCTTCTCTGTGCCTGGGAAGCACAAGTGTTCACATTGCTTCGCAGAATCGCTTTTGTGCAGAAAACAGTAACACTTGTTCAGAACGAAAGAAAGCACAGAGCCCCAGATTTTATGTTGTCCTGGAGAGCTTGCAGAGCACTGGGGAAAGGCAGGCAGAGAATTCCCTGCTAGCACCTTCTCTGTGCCTGGGAAGCACAAGTGTTCACATTGCTTCGCAGAATCGCTTTTGTGCAGAAAACAGTAACACTTGTTCAGAACGAAAGAAAGCACAGAGCCCCAGATTTTATGTTGTCCTGGAGAGCTTGCAGAGCACTGGGGAAAGGCAGGCAGAGAATTCCCTGCTAGCACCTTCTCTGTGCCTGGGAAGCACAAGTGTTCACATTGCTTCGCAGAATCGCTTTTGTGCAGAAAACAGTAACACTTGTTCAGAACGAAAGAAAGCACAGAGCCCCAGATTTTATGTTGTCCTGGAGAGCTTGCAGAGCACTGGGGAAAGGCAGGCAGAGAATTCCCTGCTAGCACCTTCTCTGTGCCTGGGAAGCACAAGTGTTCACATTGCTTCGCAGAATCGCTTTTGTGCAGAAAACAGTAACACTTGTTCAGAACGAAAGAAAGCACAGAGCCCCAGATTTTATGTTGTCCTGGAGAGCTTGCAGAGCACTGGGGAAAGGCAGGCAGAGAATTCCCTGCTAGCACCTTCTCTGTGCCTGGGAAGCACAAGTGTTCACATTGCTTCGCAGAATCGCTTTTGTGCAGAAAACAGTAACACTTGTTCAGAACGAAAGAAAGCACAGAGCCCCAGATTTTATGTTGTCCTGGAGAGCTTGCAGAGCACTGGGGAAAGGCAGGCAGAGAATTCCCTGCTAGCACCTTCTCTGTGCCTGGGAAGCACAAGTGTTCACATTGCTTCGCAGAATCGCTTTTGTGCAGAAAACAGTAACACTTGTTCAGAACGAAAGAAAGCACAGAGCCCCAGATTTTATGTTGTCCTGGAGAGCTTGCAGAGCACTGGGGAAAGGCAGGCAGAGAATTCCCTGCTAGCACCTTCTCTGTGCCTGGGAAGCACAAGTGTTCACATTGCTTCGCAGAATCGCTTTTGTGCAGAAAACAGTAACACTTGTTCAGAACGAAAGAAAGCACAGAGCCCCAGATTTTATGTTGTCCTGGAGAGCTTGCAGAGCACTGGGGAAAGGCAGGCAGAGAATTCCCTGCTAGCACCTTCTCTGTGCCTGGGAAGCACAAGTGTTCACATTGCTTCGCAGAATCGCTTTTGTGCAGAAAACAGTAACACTTGTTCAGAACGAAAGAAAGCACAGAGCCCCAGATTTTATGTTGTCCTGGAGAGCTTGCAGAGCACTGGGGAAAGGCAGGCAGAGAATTCCCTGCTAGCACCTTCTCTGTGCCTGGGAAGCACAAGTGTTCACATTGCTTCGCAGAATCGCTTTTGTGCAGAAAACAGTAACACTTGTTCAGAACGAAAGAAAGCACAGAGCCCCAGATTTTATGTTGTCCTGGAGAGCTTGCAGAGCACTGGGGAAAGGCAGGCAGAGAATTCCCTGCTAGCACCTTCTCTGTGCCTGGGAAGCACAAGTGTTCACATTGCTTCGCAGAATCGCTTTTGTGCAGAAAACAGTAACACTTGTTCAGAACGAAAGAAAGCACAGAGCCCCAGATTTTATGTTGTCCTGGAGAGCTTGCAGAGCACTGGGGAAAGGCAGGCAGAGAATTCCCTGCTAGCACCTTCTCTGTGCCTGGGAAGCACAAGTGTTCACATTGCTTCGCAGAATCGCTTTTGTGCAGAAAACAGTAACACTTGTTCAGAACGAAAGAAAGCACAGAGCCCCAGATTTTATGTTGTCCTGGAGAGCTTGCAGAGCACTGGGGAAAGGCAGGCAGAGAATTCCCTGCTAGCACCTTCTCTGTGCCTGGGAAGCACAAGTGTTCACATTGCTTCGCAGAATCGCTTTTGTGCAGAAAACAGTAACACTTGTTCAGAACGAAAGAAAGCACAGAGCCCCAGATTTTATGTTGTCCTGGAGAGCTTGCAGAGCACTGGGGAAAGGCAGGCAGAGAATTCCCTGCTAGCACCTTCTCTGTGCCTGGGAAGCACAAGTGTTCACATTGCTTCGCAGAATCGCTTTTGTGCAGAAAACAGTAACACTTGTTCAGAACGAAAGAAAGCACAGAGCCCCAGATTTTATGTTGTCCTGGAGAGCTTGCAGAGCACTGGGGAAAGGCAGGCAGAGAATTCCCTGCTAGCACCTTCTCTGTGCCTGGGAAGCACAAGTGTTCACATTGCTTCGCAGAATCGCTTTTGTGCAGAAAACAGTAACACTTGTTCAGAACGAAAGAAAGCACAGAGCCCCAGATTTTATGTTGTCCTGGAGAGCTTGCAGAGCACTGGGGAAAGGCAGGCAGAGAATTCCCTGCTAGCACCTTCTCTGTGCCTGGGAAGCACAAGTGTTCACATTGCTTCGCAGAATCGCTTTTGTGCAGAAAACAGTAACACTTGTTCAGAACGAAAGAAAGCACAGAGCCCCAGATTTTATGTTGTCCTGGAGAGCTTGCAGAGCACTGGGGAAAGGCAGGCAGAGAATTCCCTGCTAGCACCTTCTCTGTGCCTGGGAAGCACAAGTGTTCACATTGCTTCGCAGAATCGCTTTTGTGCAGAAAACAGTAACACTTGTTCAGAACGAAAGAAAGCACAGAGCCCCAGATTTTATGTTGTCCTGGAGAGCTTGCAGAGCACTGGGGAAAGGCAGGCAGAGAATTCCCTGCTAGCACCTTCTCTGTGCCTGGGAAGCACAAGTGTTCACATTGCTTCGCAGAATCGCTTTTGTGCAGAAAACAGTAACACTTGTTCAGAACGAAAGAAAGCACAGAGCCCCAGATTTTATGTTGTCCTGGAGAGCTTGCAGAGCACTGGGGAAAGGCAGGCAGAGAATTCCCTGCTAGCACCTTCTCTGTGCCTGGGAAGCACAAGTGTTCACATTGCTTCGCAGAATCGCTTTTGTGCAGAAAACAGTAACACTTGTTCAGAACGAAAGAAAGCACAGAGCCCCAGATTTTATGTTGTCCTGGAGAGCTTGCAGAGCACTGGGGAAAGGCAGGCAGAGAATTCCCTGCTAGCACCTTCTCTGTGCCTGGGAAGCACAAGTGTTCACATTGCTTCGCAGAATCGCTTTTGTGCAGAAAACAGTAACACTTGTTCAGAACGAAAGAAAGCACAGAGCCCCAGATTTTATGTTGTCCTGGAGAGCTTGCAGAGCACTGGGGAAAGGCAGGCAGAGAATTCCCTGCTAGCACCTTCTCTGTGCCTGGGAAGCACAAGTGTTCACATTGCTTCGCAGAATCGCTTTTGTGCAGAAAACAGTAACACTTGTTCAGAACGAAAGAAAGCACAGAGCCCCAGATTTTATGTTGTCCTGGAGAGCTTGCAGAGCACTGGGGAAAGGCAGGCAGAGAATTCCCTGCTAGCACCTTCTCTGTGCCTGGGAAGCACAAGTGTTCACATTGCTTCGCAGAATCGCTTTTGTGCAGAAAACAGTAACACTTGTTCAGAACGAAAGAAAGCACAGAGCCCCAGATTTTATGTTGTCCTGGAGAGCTTGCAGAGCACTGGGGAAAGGCAGGCAGAGAATTCCCTGCTAGCACCTTCTCTGTGCCTGGGAAGCACAAGTGTTCACATTGCTTCGCAGAATCGCTTTTGTGCAGAAAACAGTAACACTTGTTCAGAACGAAAGAAAGCACAGAGCCCCAGATTTTATGTTGTCCTGGAGAGCTTGCAGAGCACTGGGGAAAGGCAGGCAGAGAATTCCCTGCTAGCACCTTCTCTGTGCCTGGGAAGCACAAGTGTTCACATTGCTTCGCAGAATCGCTTTTGTGCAGAAAACAGTAACACTTGTTCAGAACGAAAGAAAGCACAGAGCCCCAGATTTTATGTTGTCCTGGAGAGCTTGCAGAGCACTGGGGAAAGGCAGGCAGAGAATTCCCTGCTAGCACCTTCTCTGTGCCTGGGAAGCACAAGTGTTCACATTGCTTCGCAGAATCGCTTTTGTGCAGAAAACAGTAACACTTGTTCAGAACGAAAGAAAGCACAGAGCCCCAGATTTTATGTTGTCCTGGAGAGCTTGCAGAGCACTGGGGAAAGGCAGGCAGAGAATTCCCTGCTAGCACCTTCTCTGTGCCTGGGAAGCACAAGTGTTCACATTGCTTCGCAGAATCGCTTTTGTGCAGAAAACAGTAACACTTGTTCAGAACGAAAGAAAGCACAGAGCCCCAGATTTTATGTTGTCCTGGAGAGCTTGCAGAGCACTGGGGAAAGGCAGGCAGAGAATTCCCTGCTAGCACCTTCTCTGTGCCTGGGAAGCACAAGTGTTCACATTGCTTCGCAGAATCGCTTTTGTGCAGAAAACAGTAACACTTGTTCAGAACGAAAGAAAGCACAGAGCCCCAGATTTTATGTTGTCCTGGAGAGCTTGCAGAGCACTGGGGAAAGGCAGGCAGAGAATTCCCTGCTAGCACCTTCTCTGTGCCTGGGAAGCACAAGTGTTCACATTGCTTCGCAGAATCGCTTTTGTGCAGAAAACAGTAACACTTGTTCAGAACGAAAGAAAGCACAGAGCCCCAGATTTTATGTTGTCCTGGAGAGCTTGCAGAGCACTGGGGAAAGGCAGGCAGAGAATTCCCTGCTAGCACCTTCTCTGTGCCTGGGAAGCACAAGTGTTCACATTGCTTCGCAGAATCGCTTTTGTGCAGAAAACAGTAACACTTGTTCAGAACGAAAGAAAGCACAGAGCCCCAGATTTTATGTTGTCCTGGAGAGCTTGCAGAGCACTGGGGAAAGGCAGGCAGAGAATTCCCTGCTAGCACCTTCTCTGTGCCTGGGAAGCACAAGTGTTCACATTGCTTCGCAGAATCGCTTTTGTGCAGAAAACAGTAACACTTGTTCAGAACGAAAGAAAGCACAGAGCCCCAGATTTTATGTTGTCCTGGAGAGCTTGCAGAGCACTGGGGAAAGGCAGGCAGAGAATTCCCTGCTAGCACCTTCTCTGTGCCTGGGAAGCACAAGTGTTCACATTGCTTCGCAGAATCGCTTTTGTGCAGAAAACAGTAACACTTGTTCAGAACGAAAGAAAGCACAGAGCCCCAGATTTTATGTTGTCCTGGAGAGCTTGCAGAGCACTGGGGAAAGGCAGGCAGAGAATTCCCTGCTAGCACCTTCTCTGTGCCTGGGAAGCACAAGTGTTCACATTGCTTCGCAGAATCGCTTTTGTGCAGAAAACAGTAACACTTGTTCAGAACGAAAGAAAGCACAGAGCCCCAGATTTTATGTTGTCCTGGAGAGCTTGCAGAGCACTGGGGAAAGGCAGGCAGAGAATTCCCTGCTAGCACCTTCTCTGTGCCTGGGAAGCACAAGTGTTCACATTGCTTCGCAGAATCGCTTTTGTGCAGAAAACAGTAACACTTGTTCAGAACGAAAGAAAGCACAGAGCCCCAGATTTTATGTTGTCCTGGAGAGCTTGCAGAGCACT
Source organism: Strix uralensis (assembly GCF_047716275.1). NCBI lineage: Eukaryota > Metazoa > Chordata > Aves > Strigiformes > Strigidae > Strix > Strix uralensis. The sequence goes on from NW_027436755.1 coordinate 469,153, forward strand.
GGGGAAAGGCAGGCAGAGAATTCCCTGCTAGCACCTTCTCTGTGCCTGGGAAGCACAAGTGTTCACATTGCTTCGCAGAATCGCTTTTGTGCAGAAAACAGTAACACTTGTTCAGAACGAAAGAAAGCACAGAGCCCCAGATTTTATGTTGTCCTGGAGAGCTTGCAGAGCACTGGGGAAAGGCAGGCAGAGAATTCCCTGCTAGCACCTTCTCTGTGCCTGGGAAGCACAAGTGTTCACATTGCTTCGCAGAATCGCTTTTGTGCAGAAAACAGTAACACTTGTTCAGAACGAAAGAAAGCACAGAGCCCCAGATTTTATGTTGTCCTGGAGAGCTTGCAGAGCACTGGGGAAAGGCAGGCAGAGAATTCCCTGCTAGCACCTTCTCTGTGCCTGGGAAGCACAAGTGTTCACATTGCTTCGCAGAATCGCTTTTGTGCAGAAAACAGTAACACTTGTTCAGAACGAAAGAAAGCACAGAGCCCCAGATTTTATGTTGTCCTGGAGAGCTTGCAGAGCACTGGGGAAAGGCAGGCAGAGAATTCCCTGCTAGCACCTTCTCTGTGCCTGGGAAGCACAAGTGTTCACATTGCTTCGCAGAATCGCTTTTGTGCAGAAAACAGTAACACTTGTTCAGAACGAAAGAAAGCACAGAGCCCCAGATTTTATGTTGTCCTGGAGAGCTTGCAGAGCACTGGGGAAAGGCAGGCAGAGAATTCCCTGCTAGCACCTTCTCTGTGCCTGGGAAGCACAAGTGTTCACATTGCTTCGCAGAATCGCTTTTGTGCAGAAAACAGTAACACTTGTTCAGAACGAAAGAAAGCACAGAGCCCCAGATTTTATGTTGTCCTGGAGAGCTTGCAGAGCACTGGGGAAAGGCAGGCAGAGAATTCCCTGCTAGCACCTTCTCTGTGCCTGGGAAGCACAAGTGTTCACATTGCTTCGCAGAATCGCTTTTGTGCAGAAAACAGTAACACTTGTTCAGAACGAAAGAAAGCACAGAGCCCCAGATTTTATGTTGTCCTGGAGAGCTTGCAGAGCACTGGGGAAAGGCAGGCAGAGAATTCCCTGCTAGCACCTTCTCTGTGCCTGGGAAGCACAAGTGTTCACATTGCTTCGCAGAATCGCTTTTGTGCAGAAAACAGTAACACTTGTTCAGAACGAAAGAAAGCACAGAGCCCCAGATTTTATGTTGTCCTGGAGAGCTTGCAGAGCACTGGGGAAAGGCAGGCAGAGAATTCCCTGCTAGCACCTTCTCTGTGCCTGGGAAGCACAAGTGTTCACATTGCTTCGCAGAATCGCTTTTGTGCAGAAAACAGTAACACTTGTTCAGAACGAAAGAAAGCACAGAGCCCCAGATTTTATGTTGTCCTGGAGAGCTTGCAGAGCACTGGGGAAAGGCAGGCAGAGAATTCCCTGCTAGCACCTTCTCTGTGCCTGGGAAGCACAAGTGTTCACATTGCTTCGCAGAATCGCTTTTGTGCAGAAAACAGTAACACTTGTTCAGAACGAAAGAAAGCACAGAGCCCCAGATTTTATGTTGTCCTGGAGAGCTTGCAGAGCACTGGGGAAAGGCAGGCAGAGAATTCCCTGCTAGCACCTTCTCTGTGCCAGTGTTCACATTGCTTCGCAGAATCGCTTTTGTGCAGAAAACAGTAACACTTGTTCAGAACGAAAGAAAGCACAGAGCCCCAGATTTTATGTTGTCCTGGAGAGCTTGCAGAGCACTGGGGAAAGGCAGGCAGAGAATTCCCTGCTAGCACCTTCTCTGTGCCTGGGAAGCACAAGTGTTCACATTGCTTCGCAGAATCGCTTTTGTGCAGAAAACAGTAACACTTGTTCAGAACGAAAGAAAGCACAGAGCCCCAGATTTTATGTTGTCCTGGAGAGCTTGCAGAGCACTGGGGAAAGGCAGGCAGAGAATTCCCTGCTAGCACCTTCTCTGTGCCTGGGAAGCACAAGTGTTCACATTGCTTCGCAGAATCGCTTTTGTGCAGAAAACAGTAACACTTGTTCAGAACGAAAGAAAGCACAGAGCCCCAGATTTTATGTTGTCCTGGAGAGCTTGCAGAGCACTGGGGAAAGGCAGGCAGAGAATTCCCTGCTAGCACCTTCTCTGTGCCTGGGAAGCACAAGTGTTCACATTGCTTCGCAGAATCGCTTTTGTGCAGAAAACAGTAACACTTGTTCAGAACGAAAGAAAGCACAGAGCCCCAGATTTTATGTTGTCCTGGAGAGCTTGCAGAGCACTGGGGAAAGGCAGGCAGAGAATTCCCTGCTAGCACCTTCTCTGTGCCTGGGAAGCACAAGTGTTCACATTGCTTCGCAGAATCGCTTTTGTGCAGAAAACAGTAACACTTGTTCAGAACGAAAGAAAGCACAGAGCCCCAGATTTTATGTTGTCCTGGAGAGCTTGCAGAGCACTGGGGAAAGGCAGGCAGAGAATTCCCTGCTAGCACCTTCTCTGTGCCTGGGAAGCACAAGTGTTCACATTGCTTCGCAGAATCGCTTTTGTGCAGAAAACAGTAACACTTGTTCAGAACGAAAGAAAGCACAGAGCCCCAGATTTTATGTTGTCCTGGAGAGCTTGCAGAGCACTGGGGAAAGGCAGGCAGAGAATTCCCTGCTAGCACCTTCTCTGTGCCTGGGAAGCACAAGTGTTCACATTGCTTCGCAGAATCGCTTTTGTGCAGAAAACAGTAACACTTGTTCAGAACGAAAGAAAGCACAGAGCCCCAGATTTTATGTTGTCCTGGAGAGCTTGCAGAGCACTGGGGAAAGGCAGGCAGAGAATTCCCTGCTAGCACCTTCTCTGTGCCTGGGAAGCACAAGTGTTCACATTGCTTCGCAGAATCGCTTTTGTGCAGAAAACAGTAACACTTGTTCAGAATGAAAGAAAGCACAGAGCCCCAGATTTTATGTTGTCCTGGAGAGCTTGCAGAGCACTGGGGAAAGGCAGGCAGAGAATTCCCTGCTAGCACCTTCTCTGTGCCTGGGAAGCACAAGTGTTCACATTGCTTCGCAGAATCGCTTTTGTGCAGAAAACAGTAACACTTGTTCAGAACGAAAGAAAGCACAGAGCCCCAGATTTTATGTTGTCCTGGAGAGCTTGCAGAGCACTGGGGAAAGGCAGGCAGAGAATTCCCTGCTAGCACCTTCTCTGTGCCTGGGAAGCACAAGTGTTCACATTGCTTCGCAGAATCGCTTTTGTGCAGAAAACAGTAACACTTGTTCAGAACGAAAGAAAGCACAGAGCCCCAGATTTTATGTTGTCCTGGAGAGCTTGCAGAGCACTGGGGAAAGGCAGGCAGAGAATTCCCTGCTAGCACCTTCTCTGTGCCTGGGAAGCACAAGTGTTCACATTGCTTCGCAGAATCGCTTTTGTGCAGAAAACAGTAACACTTGTTCAGAAAGAAAGAAAGCACAGAGCCCCAGATTTTATGTTGTCCTGGAGAGCTTGCAGAGCACTGGGGAAAGGCAGGCAGAGAATTCCCTGCTAGCACCTTCTCTGTGCCTGTTCACATTGCTTCGCAGAATCGCTTTTGTGCAGAAAACAGTAACACTTGTTCAGAACGAAAGAAAGCACAGAGCCCCAGATTTTATGTTGTCCTGGAGAGCTTGCAGAGCACTGGGGAAAGGCAGGCAGAGAATTCCCTGCTAGCACCTTCTCTGTGCCTGGGAAGCACAAGTGTTCACATTGCTTCGCAGAATCGCTTTTGTGCAGAAAACAGTAACACTTGTTCAGAACGAAAGAAAGCACAGAGCCCCAGATTTTATGTTGTCCTGGAGAGCTTGCAGAGCACTGGGGAAAGGCAGGCAGAGAATTCCCTGCTAGCACCTTCTCTGTGCCTGAGTTCACATTGCTTCGCAGAATCGCTTTTGTGCAGAAAACAGTAACACTTGTTCAGAACGAAAGAAAGCACAGAGCCCCAGATTTTCTGTTGTCCTGGAGAGCTTGCAGAGCACTGGGGAAAGGCAGGCAGAGAATTCCCTGCTAGCACCTTCTCTGTGCCTGGGAAGCACAAGTGTTCACATTGCTTCGCAGAATCGCTTTTGTGCAGAAAACAGTAACACTTGTTCAGAACGAAAGAAAGCACAGAGCCCCAGATTTTATGTTGTCCTGGAGAGCTTGCAGAGCACTGGGGAAAGGCAGGCAGAGAATTCCCTGCTAGCACCTTCTCTGTGCCTGGGAAGCACAAGTGTTCACATTGCTTCGCAGAATCGCTTTTGTGCAGAAAACAGTAACACTTGTTCAGAACGAAAGAAAGCACAGAGCCCCAGATTTTATGTTGTCCTGGAGAGCTTGCAGAGCACTGGGGAAAGGCAGGCAGAGAATTCCCTGCTAGCACCTTCTCTGTGCCTGTTCACATTGCTTCGCAGAATCGCTTTTGTGCAGAAAACAGTAACACTTGTTCAGAACGAAAGAAAGCACAGAGCCCCAGATTTTATGTTGTCCTGGAGAGCTTGCAGAGCACTGGGGAAAGGCAGGCAGAGAATTCCCTGCTAGCACCTTCTCTGTGCCTGGGAAGCACAAGTGTTCACATTGCTTCGCAGAATCGCTTTTGTGCAGAAAACAGTAACACTTGTTCAGAACGAAAGAAAGCACAGAGCCCCAGATTTTATGTTGTCCTGGAGAGCTTGCAGAGCACTGGGGAAAGGCAGGCAGAGAATTCCCTGCTAGCACCTTCTCTGTGCCTGGGAAGCACAAGTGTTCACATTGCTTCGCAGAATCGCTTTTGTGCAGAAAACAGTAACACTTGTTCAGAACGAAAGAAAGCACAGAGCCCCAGATTTTATGTTGTCCTGGAGAGCTTGCAGAGCACTGGGGAAAGGCAGGCAGAGAATTCCCTGCTAGCACCTTCTCTGTGCCTGGGAAGCACAAGTGTTCACATTGCTTCGCAGAATCGCTTTTGTGCAGAAAACAGTAACACTTGTTCAGAACGAAAGAAAGCACAGAGCCCCAGATTTTATGTTGTCCTGGAGAGCTTGCAGAGCACTGGGGAAAGGCAGGCAGAGAATTCCCTGCTAGCACCTTCTCTGTGCCTGGGAAGCACAAGTGTTCACATTGCTTCGCAGAATCGCTTTTGTGCAGAAAACAGTAACACTTGTTCAGAACGAAAGAAAGCACAGAGCCCCAGATTTTATGTTGTCCTGGAGAGCTTGCAGAGCACTGGGGAAAGGCAGGCAGAGAATTCCCTGCTAGCACCTTCTCTGTGCCTGGGAAGCACAAGTGTTCACATTGCTTCGCAGAATCGCTTTTGTGCAGAAAACAGTAACACTTGTTCAGAACGAAAGAAAGCACAGAGCCCCAGATTTTATGTTGTCCTGGAGAGCTTGCAGAGCACTGGGGAAAGGCAGGCAGAGAATTCCCTGCTAGCACCTTCTCTGTGCCTGGTTCACATTGCTTCGCAGAATCGCTTTTGTGCAGAAAACAGTAACACTTGTTCAGAACGAAAGAAAGCACAGAGCCCCAGATTTTATGTTGTCCTGGAGAGCTTGCAGAGCACTGGGGAAAGGCAGGCAGAGAATTCCCTGCTAGCACCTTCTCTGTGCCTGGGAAGCAGAAGTGTTCACATTGCTTCGCAGAATCGCTTTTGTGCAGAAAACAGTAACACTTGTTCAGAACGAAAGAAAGCACAGAGCCCCAGATTTTATGTTGTCCTGGAGAGCTTGCAGAGCACTGGGGAAAGGCAGGCAGAGAATTCCCTGCTAGCACCTTCTCTGTGCCTGTTCACATTGCTTCGCAGAATCGCTTTTGTGCAGAAAACAGTAACACTTGTTCAGAACGAAAGAAAGCACAGAGCCCCAGATTTGATGTTGTCCTGGAGAGCTTGCAGAGCACTGGGGAAAGGCAGGCAGAGAATTCCCTGCTAGCACCTTCTCTGCTGGAAGCACAGTGTTCACATTGCTTCGCAGAATCGCTTTTGTGCAGAAAACAGTAACACTTGTTCAGAACGAAAGAAAGCACAGAGCCCCAGATTTTATGTTGTCCTGGAGAGCTTGCAGAGCACTGGGGAAAGGCAGGCAGAGAATTCCCTGCTAGCACCTTCTCTGTGCCTGGGAAGCACAAGTGTTCACATTGCTTCGCAGAATCGCTTTTGTGCAGAAAACAGTAACACTTGTTCAGAACGAAAGAAAGCACAGAGCCCCAGATTTTATGTTGTCCTGGAGAGCTTGCAGAGCACTGGGGAAAGGCAGGCAGAGAATTCCCTGCTAGCACCTTCTCTGTGCCTGGAGCAAGTGTTCACATTGCTTCGCAGAATCGCTTTTGTGCAGAAAACAGTAACACTTGTTCAGAACGAAAGAAAGCACAGAGCCCCAGATTTTATGTTGTCCTGGAGAGCTTGCAGAGCACTGGGGAAAGGCAGGCAGAGAATTCCCTGCTAGCACCTTCTCTGTGCCTGGGAAGCACAAGTGTTCACATTGCTTCGGCAGAATCGCTTTTGTGCAGAAAACAGTAACACTTGTTCAGAACGAAAGAAAGCACAGAGCCCCAGATTTTATGTTGTCCTGGAGAGCTTGCAGAGCACTGGGGAAAGGCAGGCAGAGAATTCCCTGCTAGCACCTTCTCTGTGCCTGTTCACATTGCTTCGCAGAATCGCTTTTGTGCAGAAAACAGTAACACTTGTTCAGAACGAAAGAAAGCACAGAGCCCCAGATTTTATGTTGTCCTGGAGAGCTTGCAGAGCACTGGGGAAAGGCAGGCAGAGAATTCCCTGCTAGCACCTTCTCTGTGCCTGGGAAGCACAAGTGTTCACATTGCTTCGCAGAATCGCTTTTGTGCAGAAAACAGTAACACTTGTTCAGAACGAAAGAAAGCACAGAGCCCCAGATTTTATGTTGTCCTGGAGAGCTTGCAGAGCACTGGGGAAAGGCAGGCAGAGAATTCCCTGCTAGCACCTTCTCTGTGCCTGGGAAGCACAAGTGTTCACATTGCTTCGCAGAATCGCTTTTGTGCAGAAAACAGTAACACTTGTTCAGAACGAAAGAAAGCACAGAGCCCCAGATTTTATGTTGTCCTGGAGAGCTTGCAGAGCACTGGGGAAAGGCAGGCAGAGAATTCCCTGCTAGCACCTTCTCTGTGCCTGTTCACATTGCTTCGCAGAATCGCTTTTGTGCAGAAAACAGTAACACTTGTTCAGAACGAAAGAAAGCACAGAGCCCCAGATTTTATGTTGTCCTGGAGAGCTTGCAGAGCACTGGGGAAAGGCAGGCAGAGAATTCCCTGCTAGCACCTTCTCTGTGCCTGGGAAGCACAAGTGTTCACATTGCTTCGCAGAATCGCTTTTGTGCAGAAAACAGTAACACTTGTTCAGAACGAAAGAAAGCACAGAGCCCCAGATTTTATGTTGTCCTGGAGAGCTTGCAGAGCACTGGGGAAAGGCAGGCAGAGAATTCCCTGCTAGCACCTTCTCTGTGCCTGGGAAGCACAAGTGTTCACATTGCTTCGCAGAATCGCTTTTGTGCAGAAAACAGTAACACTTGTTCAGAACGAAAGAAAGCACAGAGCCCCAGATTTTATGTTGTCCTGGAGAGCTTGCAGAGCACTGGGGAAAGGCAGGCAGAGAATTCCCTGCTAGCACCTTCTCTGTGCCTGGAGCACAAGTGTTCACATTGCTTCGCAGAATCGCTTTTGTGCAGAAAACAGTAACACTTGTTCAGAACGAAAGAAAGCACAGAGCCCCAGATTTTATGTTGTCCTGGAGAGCTTGCAGAGCACTGGGGAAAGGCAGGCAGAGAATTCCCTGCTAGCACCTTCTCTGTGCCTGGGAAGCACAAGTGTTCACATTGCTTCGCAGAATCGCTTTTGTGCAGAAAACAGTAACACTTGTTCAGAACGAAAGAAAGCACAGAGCCCCAGATTTTATGTTGTCCTGGAGAGCTTGCAGAGCACTGGGGAAAGGCAGGCAGAGAATTCCCTGCTAGCACCTTCTCTGTGCCTGTTCACATTGCTTCGCAGAATCGCTTTTGTGCAGAAAACAGTAACACTTGTTCAGAACGAAAGAAAGCACAGAGCCCCAGATTTTATGTTGTCCTGGAGAGCTTGCAGAGCACTGGGGAAAGGCAGGCAGAGAATTCCCTGCTAGCACCTTCTCTGTGCCTGGGAAGCACAAGTGTTCACATTGCTTCGCAGAATCGCTTTTGTGCAGAAAACAGTAACACTTGTTCAGAACGAAAGAAAGCACAGAGCCCCAGATTTTATGTTGTCCTGGAGAGCTTGCAGAGCACTGGGGAAAGGCAGGCAGAGAATTCCCTGCTAGCACCTTCTCTGTGCCTGGGAAGCACAAGTGTTCACATTGCTTCGCAGAATCGCTTTTGTGCAGAAAACAGTAACACTTGTTCAGAACGAAAGAAAGCACAGAGCCCCAGATTTTATGTTGTCCTGGAGAGCTTGCAGAGCACTGGGGAAAGGCAGGCAGAGAATTCCCTGCTAGCACCTTCTCTGTGCCTGGAAGCAAGTGTTCACATTGCTTCGCAGAATCGCTTTTGTGCAGAAAACAGTAACACTTGTTCAGAACGAAAGAAAGCACAGAGCCCCAGATTTTATGTTGTCCTGGAGAGCTTGCAGAGCACTGGGGAAAGGCAGGCAGAGAATTCCCTGCTAGCACCTTCTCTGTGCCTGGGAAGCACAAGTGTTCACATTGCTTCGCAGAATCGCTTTTGTGCAGAAAACAGTAACACTTGTTCAGAACGAAAGAAAGCACAGAGCCCCAGATTTTATGTTGTCCTGGAGAGCTTGCAGAGCACTGGGGAAAGGCAGGCAGAGAATTCCCTGCTAGCACCTTCTCTGTGCCTGGGAAGCACAAGTGTTCACATTGCTTCGCAGAATCGCTTTTGTGCAGAAAACAGTAACACTTGTTCAGAACGAAAGAAAGCACAGAGCCCCAGATTTTATGTTGTCCTGGAGAGCTTGCAGAGCACTGGGGAAAGGCAGGCAGAGAATTCCCTGCTAGCACCTTCTCTGCCTGGAAGCACAAGTGTTCACATTGCTTCGCAGAATCGCTTTTGTGCAGAAAACAGTAACACTTGTTCAGAACGAAAGAAAGCACAGAGCCCCAGATTTTATGTTGTCCTGGAGAGCTTGCAGAGCACTGGGGAAAGGCAGGCAGAGAATTCCCTGCTAGCACCTTCTCTGTGCCTGGGAAGCACAAGTGTTCACATTGCTTCGCAGAATCGCTTTTGTGCAGAAAACAGTAACACTTGTTCAGAACGAAAGAAAGCACAGAGCCCAGATTTTATGTTGTCCTGGAGAGCTTGCAGAGCACTGGGGAAAGGCAGGCAGAGAATTCCCTGCTAGCACCTTCTCTGTGCCTGTTCACATTGCTTCGCAGAATCGCTTTTGTGCAGAAAACAGTAACACTTGTTCAGAACGAAAGAAAGCACAGAGCCCCAGATTTGCTGTTGTCCTGGAGAGCTTGCAGAGCACTGGGGAAAGGCAGGCAGAGAATTCCCTGCTAGCACCTTCTCTGTGCCTGGGAAGCACAAGTGTTCACATTGCTTCGCAGAATCGCTTTTGTGCAGAAAACAGTAACACTTGTTCAGAACGAAAGAAAGCACAGAGCCCCAGATTTTATGTTGTCCTGGAGAGCTTGCAGAGCACTGGGGAAAGGCAGGCAGAGAATTCCCTGCTAGCACCTTCTCTGTGCCTGGGAAGCACAAGTGTTCACATTGCTTCGCAGAATCGCTTTTGTGCAGAAAACAGTAACACTTGTTCAGAACGAAAGAAAGCACAGAGCCCCAGATTTTATGTTGTCCTGGAGAGCTTGCAGAGCACTGGGGAAAGGCAGGCAGAGAATTCCCTGCTAGCACCTTCTCTGTGCCTGTTCACATTGCTTCGCAGAATCGCTTTTGTGCAGAAAACAGTAACACTTGTTCAGAACGAAAGAAAGCACAGAGCCCCAGATTTTATGTTGTCCTGGAGAGCTTGCAGAGCACTGGGGAAAGGCAGGCAGAGAATTCCCTGCTAGCACCTTCTCTGTGCCTGGGAAGCAGAAGTGTTCACATTGCTTCGCAGAATCGCTTTTGTGCAGAAAACAGTAACACTTGTTCAGAACGAAAGAAAGCACAGAGCCCCAGATTTTATGTTGTCCTGGAGAGCTTGCAGAGCACTGGGGAAAGGCAGGCAGAGAATTCCCTGCTAGCACCTTCTCTGTGGAAGCACAAGTGTTCACATTGCTTCGCAGAATCGCTTTTGTGCAGAAAACAGTAACACTTGTTCAGAACGAAAGAAAGCACAGAGCCCCAGATTTTATGTTGTCCTGGAGAGCTTGCAGAGCACTGGGAAAGGCAGGCAGAGAATTCCCTGCTAGCACCTTCTCTGTGCCTGGGAGCACAGTGTTCACATTGCTTCGCAGAATCGCTTTTGTGCAGAAAACAGTAACACTTGTTCAGAACGAAAGAAAGCACAGAGCCCCAGATTTTATGTTGTCCTGGAGAGCTTGCAGAGCACTGGGGAAAGGCAGGCAGAGAATTCCCTGCTAGCACCTTCTCTGTGCCTGGGAAGCACAAGTGTTCACATTGCTTCGGCAGAATCGCTTTTGTGCAGAAAACAGTAACACTTGTTCAGAACGAAAGAAAGCACAGAGCCCCAGATTTTATGTTGTCCTGGAGAGCTTGCAGAGCACTGGGGAAAGGCAGGCAGAGAATTCCCTGCTAGCACCTTCTCTGTGCCTGTTCACATTGCTTCGCAGAATCGCTTTTGTGCAGAAAACAGTAACACTTGTTCAGAACGAAAGAAAGCACAGAGCCCCAGATTTTATGTTGTCCTGGAGAGCTTGCAGAGCACTGGGGAAAGGCAGGCAGAGAATTCCCTGCTAGCACCTTCTCTGTGCCTGGGAAGCACAAGTGTTCACATTGCTTCGCAGAATCGCTTTTGTGCAGAAAACAGTAACACTTGTTCAGAACGAAAGAAAGCACAGAGCCCCAGATTTTATGTTGTCCTGGAGAGCTTGCAGAGCACTGGGGAAAGGCAGGCAGAGAATTCCCTGCTAGCACCTTCTCTGTGCCTGGGAAGCACAAGTGTTCACATTGCTTCGCAGAATCGCTTTTGTGCAGAAAACAGTAACACTTGTTCAGAACGAAAGAAAGCACAGAGCCCCCAGATTTTATGTTGTCCTGGAGAGCTTGCAGAGCACTGGGGAAAGGCAGGCAGAGAATTCCCTGCTAGCACCTTCTCTGTGCCTGGGAAGCACAAGTGTTCACATTGCTTCGCAGAATCGCTTTTGTGCAGAAAACAGTAACACTTGTTCAGAATGAAAGAAAGCACAGAGCCCCAGATTTTATGTTGTCCTGGAGAGCTTGCAGAGCACTGGGGAAAGGCAGGCAGAGAATTCCCTGCTAGCACCTTCTCTGTGCCTGTTCACATTGCTTCGCAGAATCGCTTTTGTGCAGAAAACAGTAACACTTGTTCAGAACGAAAGAAAGCACAGAGCCCCAGATTTTATGTTGTCCTGGAGAGCTTGCAGAGCACTGGGGAAAGGCAGGCAGAGAATTCCCTGCTAGCACCTTCTCTGTGCCTGGGAAGCAGAAGTGTTCACATTGCTTCGCAGAATCGCTTTTGTGCAGGAAAACAGTAACACTTGTTCAGAACGAAAGAAAGCACAGAGCCCCAGATTTTATGTTGTCCTGGAGAGCTTGCAGAGCACTGGGGAAAGGCAGGCAGAGAATTCCCTGCTAGCACCTTCTCTGTGCCTGTTCACATTGCTTCGCAGAATCGCTTTTGTGCAGAAAACAGTAACACTTGTTCAGAACGAAAGAAAGCACAGAGCCCCAGATTTGCTGTTGTCCTGGAGAGCTTGCAGAGCACTGGGGAAAGGCAGGCAGAGAATTCCCTGCTAGCACCTTCTCTGTGCCTGGGAAGCACAAGTGTTCACATTGCTTCGCAGAATCGCTTTTGTGCAGAAAACAGTAACACTTGTTCAGAACGAAAGAAAGCACAGAGCCCCAGATTTTATGTTGTCCTGGAGAGCTTGCAGAGCACTGGGGAAAGGCAGGCAGAGAATTCCCTGCTAGCACCTTCTCTGTGCTGGGAAGCACAGTGTTCACATTGCTTCGCAGAATCGCTTTTGTGCAGAAAACAGTAACACTTGTTCAGAACGAAAGAAAGCACAGAGCCCCAGATTTTATGTTGTCCTGGAGAGCTTGCAGAGCACTGGGGAAAGGCAGGCAGAGAATTCCCTGCTAGCACCTTCTCTGTGCCTGGTTCACATTGCTTCGCAGAATCGCTTTTGTGCAGAAAACAGTAACACTTGTTCAGAACGAAAGAAAGCACAGAGCCCCAGATTTTATGTTGTCCTGGAGAGCTTGCAGAGCACTGGGGAAAGGCAGGCAGAGAATTCCCTGCTAGCACCTTCTCTGTGCCTGGGAAGCACAAGTGTTCACATTGCTTCGCAGAATCGCTTTTGTGCAGAAAACAGTAACACTTGTTCAGAACGAAAGAAAGCACAGAGCCCCAGATTTTATGTTGTCCTGGAGAGCTTGCAGAGCACTGGGGAAAGGCAGGCAGAGAATTCCCTGCTAGCACCTTCTCTGTGCCTGTTCACATTGCTTCGCAGAATCGCTTTTGTGCAGAAAACAGTAACACTTGTTCAGAACGAAAGAAAGCACAGAGCCCCAGATTTTATGTTGTCCTGGAGAGCTTGCAGAGCACTGGGGAAAGGCAGGCAGAGAATTCCCTGCTAGCACCTTCTCTGTGCCTGGGAAGCACAAGTGTTCACATTGCTTCGCAGAATCGCTTTTGTGCAGAAAACAGTAACACTTGTTCAGAACGAAAGAAAGCACAGAGCCCCAGATTTTATGTTGTCCTGGAGAGCTTGCAGAGCACTGGGGAAAGGCAGGCAGAGAATTCCCTGCTAGCACCTTCTCTGTGCCTGTTCACATTGCTTCGCAGAATCGCTTTTGTGCAGAAAACAGTAACACTTGTTCAGAACGAAAGAAAGCACAGAGCCCCAGATTTGATGTTGTCCTGGAGAGCTTGCAGAGCACTGGGGAAAGGCAGGCAGAGAATTCCCTGCTAGCACCTTCTCTGTGCCTGGGAAGCACAAGTGTTCACATTGCTTCGCAGAATCGCTTTTGTGCAGAAAACAGTAACACTTGTTCAGAACGAAAGAAAGCACAGAGCCCCAGATTTTATGTTGTCCTGGAGAGCTTGGCAGAGCACTGGGAAAGGCAGGCAGAGAATTCCCTGCTAGCACCTTCTCTGTGCCTGGGAAGCACAAGTGTTCACATTGCTTCGCAGAATCGCTTTTGTGCAGAAAACAGTAACACTTGTTCAGAATGAAAGAAAGCACAGAGCCCCAGATTTTATGTTGTCCTGGAGAGCTTGCAGAGCACTGGGGAAAGGCAGGCAGAGAATTCCCTGCTAGCACCTTCTCTGTGCCTGTTCACATTGCTTCGCAGAATCGCTTTTGTGCAGAAAACAGTA